>NC_068315.1:26168140-26468140 GCF_025860055.1 Xyrauchen texanus
CTTTTGGACAATGGCCTGGTGTTAAGAAGGGCAGCAAAGAAGCCACTTCACTCCAAGAAAAACATCAAGGACAGACTGAAATTCTGCAGGAAGTACAAGGATTGGACAGCAGAAGACTGGTGCAAAGTTATTTTCTCTGATGAAGCCCCCTTCCGACTGTTTGGGACATCTGGAAAATCAGTAGTCTGGAGAAGAAAAGATGAACGCTACTACGAGTCCCTGTGTCGTGCCAACAGTGAAACATCCTGAGACCATCCAAGTGTGGGGTTGCTTTTCATCCAAGGAAGTGGGCTCTCTCACAATTCTGCCCAAAAATACTACCATTCAATGGTATCAAATGTGCATTTTCCAGCATGATGTAGCACCATGTCACAAGGCAAGTGTGATAATGAAGTGGCTAGGAGATCAATACATTACAATTTTGAATCTGTGGCCAGGCAACTCCCCGGATCTTAATCCCATAGAGAACCTGTGGTTAATCCTCAAAAGGCGAGTGGACAAGCAGAAGCCCACAAATTGTGATCAACTCCGAGCACTAAGTCAAGAATGGATCGCCATCAGTCAGGATTTGGCCCAGAAGCTGATATCCAGCATGCCAGAGCGAATTGCAGAGGTTATGAAGAATAAGGATCAACACTGTAAATACTGACTCTTTGAATAAATGTAATGTTTTTGCCAATAAAAGCCTATAAAACTTATTAAATGTTTATCATTGTTTTCCAGTATACCATAGAAACATAATCTACAAATGCTGAAGCTGCAATCCTTGCAAAACACCAATGTCACTTTATGTCACTGCCAATACCTTTGGCCACGGCTGTAAGTGCATCATTGTAACCTCAATTTTTGCTTTTTTTTTTTTAAGAAAAAGAGGGACAAGCCAAAATGATTTTTTGTGTTAATCAACACACACTTAACTTGTATTGAACCCAGAATATATTACTTTAACTGTGTAGATATAACAAAGAATTTTATACATATATCATATTATTAAACCAAGGGTATAAATGGTGAATGTAAAATTTCTGTTCCTTTTTCTCCAGTTAGTCTATTAGCTTACCGCTAGCTTCTACTCCTCTTCATTTTCATCATATTTTACCTCACTGTCAACACCAAATGATACAGTGGTATGATTAACAGAACTTTTAAGTTGCAGTATATTTAATATTTTTAAACTTTTCTTTTTTTAATCTTTGTTGTTATGTTTATAGCAGTAGGAAGTGTAGGTGTAGGGTGACATTTGGACAATCTCAATGCTGATAGGCTTTCATAACAACACGTCATGCAGATTTTTCAAATTAAGCAATTTTGCGTGTTTGAGTCGCACCTTTCACTTCATTCGCGCCGCCCGGCGCTAATTTGTATATTTGCATTGACTTTGTATGTAATCGCGCAGCGCGAAATGCTCTCTTCGCGTTGTATGTGAACGTCCCATAAATCATTTAGTTGGGTATTTTAAGGGCATCATTACTTGGTGTGCTTGCCTTTAAGTAGTCTTGTAGGACACAGACAGACCCTTCTCACTAGACAGGCTGCTCAAAACAAACAGACAATTTTTATAGCGCCACAGAGACACAGTTTTCACGAAAATTAACATGGCTTATTTATAGTTGGGCAAGGCTTATTATAGTCTCTGCATATTATGCTGGTCTAGGAGAAAGTATTTTAACACAGAAAATGTTACACACCACAGATTTAAGGACATTTTTGTTTACTTTTGGACAATAAACAATTTAGGATCACCACATAATGTCCCAAGTAAAATCAGCTGATTTTTACCAAATCCATCGTGTTGTCAAATAGTTTTTGACAACACGCCCATGAATAAAGTGATTTTTACCCTTTGTTCCAGTAGAGCTCTGCGGATGGACACTCTCTGCTCCAGGTCTTTCACCTCCCTCTCGTGCTGGGTATCAGTATGCATCTTGATTTTGCTCTGGTACGCATTAAGCAGCTCCAACTCTTGTTGCAGCTGCATCCTCAGCACTTGATACTCTGCTTCCTGCGTCTCGTCCAATCGTAGCTGGAGGGCAATAGCACAAAAGGCCAAAGGTCAATGAGTTGTGGCATCTCCAAGAGGAACTACCCTAAACAAAGGAGGCATTCCAGAGATGTGGGTATTGGGGTCAGGTGTATGTGTGTTAAAGCTAACATACCTTACCACAGACTGTTTTAAGAGCATGTAACTGATGATGTAGGTGTGAGTGAGGGATCTGGTGGTCAGAGTGGAATGGGAATTGTGTTTGAGGTGTCCTTGCCTTACTCACAGCCTGTGTGGACAGCATGTCGTTGATAGAATGGTCGTACTGCTCGGCCAGAATGGCCAGCTTACGGGTCTGCTCATCTTTGAGGCGCTTCAGCACGGCCTTGTGATCCGACTTCGGGGTGTTCTCCAGTAAGTGGTTCCTCAGAGCTTTAAACTGACGTGTTTGGATTTTACATGTGTCCTGGAACTGACGCTTAATCTGCAGCTCTTTGGACTACGGGAACAGGGAGGATGGTGGTAACGAAGTTTGGAAACAGAAACAGATAAGAGAGAGTAAGGGGCAAGAGGATGGGAAGAAGTATCATAGCATGATTGTGCTGTCATTGGTCTCAGAAAATGGCTGTAGAATGATGTCATAATTCTAGTTATTGGAATAGTGGCATTGATGAGTGTTTTCTACTAATAAACTGGTTTTTATTTTCAAAATGAAGTGTTTAAAGGTTTCATATGAATACAGTTTCACAATATGGAATGATCAAAGTTAAATCCTCACCTATTGGAGTTCATCATTTAATTCCTCGTAGATGTAATTTTGGGTAAAAATATTCAATACACCAATACTGTCCTCTATTAAAAGGAACAATTCAACCAAGTGAGGATCTCAGCTTCGATTCAGATTAAAAGCACATGTATTGTTGAAACAAAATATCATTAGAATTGCAATTTAAATAAATTAGGACAATATTAATGGCAAACATAAATTCTTCATCAATTTTAGACAAAAAGCCAAACTTAAAATAAAACGAACAAAAGGACAATGTTATAACAAAGAAAATTTATTTCAGATACATATAACAGAAATCTTTAAGTAAACATCCGTTCACGCACAAACACAAAATGAGGATGAAATGCACAAACAATGGCCTTGACACAGATGGCGCAAAGCAACAAAATACCACAAACATTCCACAAATAATAACTGATAAAAGATCATAAAACAACACAGGTAAACAATGATAAATAAGACAAAAATTAAAGTAAAGTGGATAACTTCAATTTGTGCATTGCCAAAAGCTGGATTACATATTGTTACAACTGAAATGCAAATCACTTTGTTTGTTTTTTGGTCAAGATACTGAATTTACCAGAAATATTCATTGCTGAAAAGAAGGTCTAATTTCCATTCTAGTATCCAAATAGTCCCTTTGACAATCTTGAGCTTTCTATGAAGACATTTTAGTATGTTTTTGCAAATACAGTATAGACAATTTCAGAGCAATGCCAGCTTTTTTCTATATAAATCCCAACCATCAACCTATTTTATTTCTTGTTGTCATCCCATTCTAAACTTTGGTTGTAAATTTGTATACTTCTTGTCCATACTTAAGTTGTTTTAAGTTAAGATGATTGTCATAACGGTTTCTCACAATAGACTTTGAGTAGATAGGAGTACAACAAATATAATTTAGGAGTTCCACGCATAAAGGGCTACGCTATGAATATGAGGTTTACATATGCTGATCTAAACAGGCTAAACCCCTCATAGTGATATGACCAAACAAACACTTGTTTACAAGGTAAACATGATCAGATCATTGCCCCTAGTGCAATAACCATGGTAACAAGGAGCCTTTCCTCCTGTGTAATATGTGTGTTCTGTTTGAATGATGTTTGAAATTAGGAAATAAACGGGATAATAATGGGCTCATATAAAGAAATATGCTCTTCAATTTTTAAAAGGCGGAGAGAAAATTTACTGTCAATTATGTTGTTGATGTCAACAACAAATATAATGTCACTTGATGCATGTACTTGTACTTGAAAACCATGAACAAAACTATGCAACATAAATGGAAATGCGACCATGGGTACATTAAATACAGGTTATGTTACCCACTATGGTGGGTCGCCACTTGATTTCCAATGTAAAATCTGTCCTGAAGCAAAACCAGTTGAGAACCAACTGGGACAGAGTTAAAGGGACAGACAGGAGCAGTCTGGCACTGTCGTGCACCTACAGTATATGTTCATTATTAATAATGCTATTTTTTTATCATGTTTATAGTTTGGTTTATTATTATAAATCTGTTAGCTTTCTTATTTATTACATTTATTTTATTTTCAAAAAGGTAGACTTTTTTTTACACATACTACAATAATAATAAAAAAATAGTTTCAAGTTTCAATTATAAAGTGTTTGCTCACCCCCCCCAAAAAAAAACCTTCTGTTGACTCTTCAGCCAGTTCCCACCTCCTTGCCCATTTGTATCCACTCAGATAAACGCTCTGTGCAATTGTGGGGAGAAGAATATAATCTCAGAAAGCTATTCTGAGATGTGGGCTGGCGCTGTTTTGGCAGCACGAGGGGGACCTACACAATATTATGCAGGTGGTTTTAATGTTGTGGCTGATCAGTGTATAAGTCCTAGCCCACCAGTCTACCAATACATTTCCTCATTAATTGAGTAAAACTGATATGCTGGATGCTAAAAAGACATAACTATCTCAATAATATACATTTTGAAGTACCACACAAGTACATCAACTATATAGTAATACAATACAAGAGACGATTTTTATAAAAAAAAGAAAACATTTGTAAACCTCAATAAAATTGCATATATCATATATTATATTCATAACAGTTCACCCAAGTTTTGGAGTAAATTTCACATAGGAGATTAATGTTTAAAATAACATTCAATATAGTTCACTGCTAAAGTGGAAAACCTGTATTAACAGCATTTAGGATTGCTCATCCAACTAACAGAGGGGAAAACTCCAGATAAAGTGGTATACAGATCTTTTGTTGAGAGTTTAACAGTTTAACTATCCTCAGTTCTTGTTTCATGACATGTGTTGTTTTAATTTGTAAAGGACACCATTTTTTTTTCATAATATCTTTGGGGCATTTGATTGCTTCCCAGATATTTGCCATTTATTTGGTCCCGCCTTTGGTCCTGAGGACTGTTTTTTCCCCCCACACATTTGAATAGGACTTTTGGGTTTATTTTTTTGTTCTGAAGCTTTTGAAATCCTATCAAACACTGATTTTGTGACAATATGCAGTATAGTTTCTATTTCAAAATAAAAACTTTTATACACTTAAGACATCATTGAAAATAAAAATTAAGTAGAAAACTGGCACATTACTGAGGAACTTCTATTGCACTTTTTGTTAAAATAGGCTTGTAGTTCTTTGGGGAAAGATTTGTAGTGTCAAGCTTTATATTATAATCTACTTTCACAGCAGGTGCAGTACATTTTGTATTAAACACATGCAATCATGGCTTAATCATTGTGGATATGGTCATTATCACAGAGACATTTTGAAATTAGCCCTGGCTTAGCAATATCACAAAAAAAAAAAAAATCACTGACTCCCTTCATGGCCTCAACAATCACCATAACACAAATAGCTCTTGCTATCTGAGAATAAAATAACTATAAAGTAAAAAAATACAACTCAGAAACTTTTACAAAAAGCACATCATCGACTAAGCTTCACATTCACTGATAATCGTAAATGAGTGATTTAAATTAAAACCGTACATTAATGTGGACTGAGTATCTCCCTGTAAAAACAGGTAAAAAAAAAAAGTGCATTTGAGCAAAAAGAAATCACACCAATCAGGGGGGGTTGAAGAAAAATTAAATATAAAACACAAAAGGGATGGATGAATGGGATGGATGAATGGAATGTGCATGCTCACCTAAAGGGCAAATAATACACAATAGTTTTGCACTACCACCTTCCTCCCTATATCGCCATCTATCTCCATGGCACCATCTTTCCTCTCAAACTCCTCCCTGAAGCCGTCCTTCTCAAAACATTTTCCCACCTCCCCACTTCCCTGTACATCCTCTCCCTTTCCTCCCTTCTCCTCCTCTCCTTCTCTCTTCTCTCCCTTATCCTACGTCTATGTTCCCTCACAGCTCTAGACAAGAGTCTTGGCAGATTGCTGGGTTTCTCTTTGTGCAACAAACCAAAAACTTGCAGCCTTTCCAGGTAATTCTTCGGCAGTTCTCTCAATATGTGCTTGGCTAAACACAGCACCAAAGTGTTAGCCAGGTCTGTCAGAGTGCCTAACGGTCGCCTGATGAACCGCCTGCCCAAAAGCAGACAGCGCGAAAGCAGGACAGAGTATTTGCTTTTGGCCTGATACTTTGCAGAAAGGCTCTTTA
This sequence comes from Xyrauchen texanus, assembly GCF_025860055.1. NCBI lineage: Eukaryota > Metazoa > Chordata > Actinopteri > Cypriniformes > Catostomidae > Xyrauchen > Xyrauchen texanus. The sequence continues at coordinate 26,174,532 of NC_068315.1, forward strand.
AAGGCACAGGGATTCTGGACTGCCGCCCGCCCCAGTTGCGGCCCGCTTTGGGGAACATGTCGTAGAGGTTGCGCTCAGTTAGACCTCCCAGGAGAGACTGGCACACAGTGAAGAGTGGCTTTGGCAGGCGGAAAAGAACTCGCATCCAGAGGCGATTGAGTTTGCGTGGGAAGTTTTGGAGGAAGACCCTAGCCGGGCGGATGACCAGCACCACTACGAGGTAAAGGGAGAGGAACAGGGAAGGAGAGCTGAGGAAGGATGCCGAGACCAGAGCTACAGGGACATAATAGAGTCCTAGGCTTAATGACAGACCTACACTGAAAAGGCCAGAGCCCCAATAAATTAAGGAAAGGTACCTGGAAAATGAGAGCGAGCAACAGGATCGCAGGAACAAGTAAGAAAAGAAGAGGGCAAGGAAGGCAAGCTCGCCAGAGAGTAGGATAGAAGCAAGCGATGGAAGGGGAGGGGAACGTCGCAGAGAGAGTAGAAAAATGGAAAGGAAAAGGAGGGTGAGGACAGACGGCTGCACAGCAGCTGAGAGTGAAAGAACGATACAAATTGCATGGGAAAAGATGGAGGTAAGGGAAGGCTGGGAGGAAGAGGATGGGGAGGTAGGGGTGTAGACGGGCGGAGGTTCCAGCTCCTCTAAAGTATCGGGGAAGTAAAACTCAGAGAGTTCGTCCATATCACGCTCTCGATGGTGGCGCTCAAACAATGGATTGAGTATTAGCTCTGACGGGCAGCCGTCAGCCACACCCCTATCCTCTTCATTCTCAGACTCGCTGCCGTCATCGTCAACTTCCCATGGATGGCATTCTACTTGTCTTGGATCACTTCCTGTGTCTATGTCAGCCTGGTCCTCATTTCTGGACCTAGATTCCCTTTCTAACATGATCTCATTTTGTTCTTCTGCACTTTCTTCTATGGCATTGTTAGCTGAAGCTGCCTCCACTTTCTCTTTACTATCTATATTTTCACATTGCTCAGTAATCATCTGCTCAGTAATCATCTCCTCAGTGTCATCACTCAAAGTTTTGTTTCCTTCAAGAACTTCTCTGTCCTCTTCTTCTGCTATCTCTGCAATAGCACCTACCAGCTGCCTTTCATCTCCATCTATATTTTCTCCATCATCCAGCGGTTCCTCTGGCCCCACCCCTTCAATAAAAAGCCCCTCCTCATCAATAGTCTCCTCCCCTTCTCTAAGAGGGCCCTCTCCTTCTGTCATGTCACAATCACTCACTCGCAGGCTCTTGGGCTGCTGACGGACTTCTACGGCGTGTTTCTGCCGTAGTTCTTGTTCGCGCCGTTTGTTGTACTCCATCTGGTTGGTGAGTTCGGTCTGGTGCTGTGTCCTGATCAGGTCTGCACGTGTGCGCTGCACCAGGGCCAACTGCCGAAACTCCAGCTCCTGGGTGGACTCATGGTGTCGGAGCAACATGGCACATTCCAGATCCTTTAAAGTCTGTTTCTTGTTCAGGTCCTAAGAAAAGTTGCAGAGATAAATGGAGGGAGGGTGTCATGGTGGTTAGAAAAGAAATCAAATAACTGTGGTCTGATGTCTATTCACTACATTTACAAAAATAACTGGTTTGCAAATTGTTGTCAAGACATCTCCTGTGACAACCGAACTCCTGCTAAGATAATGGAAGCTTTGCAGTTTTGTTTGTTGATACTTTCCGAGCATCAGGCAATAGAATATCAGAGATATCAAGTCAGAGTATTCCAATGTGACAGGGCGGAGGGAGGTCGTGATAATACACACCTGGTCCCTTATCAGGCTAATTAAGCCCCTGAGAGGGATAAAGGCCGATTGCGGATGGTGGTGCGATGAGAGAGAGATCGTTTATGGTCAGCTGACTGTCATGTGTGTGTTTGTGTTATTTAAGTTTTTCATTAAATTATTATTTATATTGTCAAGCTGGTTCTCGCCTCCTCCTTTACATTGTTCGCTTTACACTGGTGCCGAAGACCCGGGAAGGAGGAGGGATACACCGTAGTAGAGTTTATGCCACTACCATCCACTCCAACAGAGCAGCCGCGTCTCCCGGGGGACGGAGGAACCCGGCCACCTGGAGGCTGAGGAACAGCCTCCGACTGCGAGGGGAGAAGGGGCTCCTAACAGACCACCTGGAGTCCCCTACCAGCAGCTGAAACACGGCGGGGTCTGAGTCCGGCAATCGCGAGCGGGGAGGGGCTCTCTGCCGACTGCCTGGAGCGGGAGAACCGCTGCCAGGGGCGGGGGAGACCCCTTCTGTTCCCTGAGAACACGGCAGGGCGTTCCGTCCACCAGGGGCTGGAGGACTGCCTACGATCCACCCGGGGAGGCACGGCTGTCATCTGTTAGAGGGTGGAGGAGTGGCGAGTAAGTGTTTTTTTTTTTTTATCTCTCTCTACTCTCTCTCTCTCGGGGGGTGTACATCATGCCGTGGACTCCCCAGCCTGGGAGAACAAGGGAGGATGTGACAGGGCAGAGGGCGGGGCCGGGTCAGGTCATGATTATCCACACCCGGTCCCTTATCAGGCTAATTACGCCTCCAAGAAGGAAAAAGGCCGACTGCGGATGGTGGTGACCGTCGTGTGTGTGTTTGTGTCTTTTGGTTAAGTTTATCATTAAAACTATTATTTATGTTGTTAAGCCGGTTCTCGCCTCCTCCCTCCCCCTATTCACTTTACACCAACATCTGACTTTGAATGGAATGCAGCATAACACTAGGCAGAATGTCCACCTCAGTTAACTGTCCAACGCCATTAACCTTTGACCAATGAATTTTCAGGATTTTTCCATGACTTTGAGTCGTTTGTGATTACTAGATAATAATTTTTATTATGGTAATCAAATTTGTTTAATTCCCTGATATTTCAAGGTTTTCCATTACTGTAGGAACCCTGCGATAATCTCAAATAAGCCAAATATTGAACGGTTAATATTTCTGGCTGATATCTATCTATCACAAGATCTGTACCTCTCTGAGTAGGTCTTGCTCCAGATTGTGGCGGGCTAGCAGCATCTTCCTCTTGTATTGACGACACTGCAGCTCGAAGTATTGCCTCTGTCGTCGTAGTAACCCTGCCTCTTCCTCTGCCTGGATCTGCTGAAGACACTCCTTCTGTTGAACCAGCCACTCTTGCTTTTCTCGCTTTGGTGTGGACTGGTTCTCATTCAGTTCCTGTATATAGAGTAAACTTTTAGCACAACATCTGAGAAATCCATAGCCAAACAGCAATGTAAATAGGAAGGAAGCAGTAAATCAGCTGCTATTCTTTCAAAGCAGATTATCAACTAATGGACTACTAAACATTTACACCAAAAAGGTGCTTGTGCCAGAGCCAGTGCTCAGCTGAATGTTCTGCTGACCTCTCTCAAAACAGACCAGTGTTTCCACTGATTTGAGAGACGAATAATGACATAACCGACTATGCTACTATACAATATGGTCTTTATTTCCGAGACTTAGTCCTAACCAGATGCAACGTAATAAAATGTCTCTCTTCCATGTTAACCTTCCATGAGTTTCCCCTCCTCACAGCCTCTGTGACTACAACAAGTATAGGACAGGACATTCTGCTGATGACTTGGTTTCTATTTCTACAGTTTCATGCAGGGTACCCCCGCCCACAGTGAACTCTCATTGGTCCAAAATCCAACTTCTCCTAAAATGACATTAAATATGTTCTCATGGGCTGTGACTGTGCCACTTCGCACAACAGTTTCACATTCAGTGTAGACATACAGAAGATTGCTTGTCACTGGAATCTCATCGCATCAGGTCAGGGCATTTTACCGCACCCTGGCCTCTGACATTAGTAGTTCATGGTTACAAAACCAACAGGTTTAAGGGGCTGGTGCAAAGGTGATTGAGCATAGGCTCTGGAACCAGCACTGGTAGTCAGTGGAAAAGGGGTACAAGAATTTCTATCTTATGGACATTGACACCTCTTTAAGCTGCTCTTTTCGCTGTCTATACTGGCGTTTCTGAGACTCAATTAGACTGGTCAACTCCTTCTTCTGCTGGCCCAAAATATGCTGCTGAAACTTCTTTTCTTCTGCAAGAGTGCCCTTAGTCTAAGAGAAGAAGGTAACAGAGGTAAAGAGAAGGCGAAGTAAAGAAAAGACAAGGAAGGAAAGAAAGAATATTTTACAGATTATACAGCGTTTACAATGTAAACAAGTAATGGGTGTGGAGGATATCTGACTACAACTCTATAAAATATCTAAAACAATTAGCATTTTCTTCATTCACCTCTTTCTCCAGGATGGCCTGGTGCTTCTTGCTAAGCTTGTCTGCTTCACTGCTGAAGTTGTTCCTCTGTGTCTCCAGTTCTTTGTCAAGCCTGAGCTGATGTTCATCCATCTCAGCCTTCAGCTTGTTCTCTAGAGCCATCAGTTGTTTCTGATGCTGCCTCCTCATTCGCTTGTACCCGGACATTTGCTCTCTCAGCGCTGAGCCCTGCTCATGTTCCTGGATCTGACGGGTCACCAAAGAGGCCGTGCGGATGGTGGCAAAATGGTCCCGTCCTCTGCGTCGGCGACCCCCAGAAGGGCCCAGCAGCTGGGAGTCCACCTCTGGCTGGTAGGGGTCATCATAAATATTATCGTGGTTCTATGTGGGGACACAGAGGGACAATTAAAGGAAAGGTCATAAAAGTATCTATAGAACAGAGTTTGCATTGTCATATACTGAATGTTAATTCAAAATGCTTTGTCATTTCAGCAGACAAAAAAATAAGGTGTCTGGCCTATTGCATTTGTCCAATACAAACATTCCCACATTGTATGACGTTAATAGGGATTACAAGTAAAGAAAAGGGGGGGGGACTATGTGTATAACAAACAATAGAGCTTCAATTCACCACAGACTTGAAACAAACCCATTCACACATACCAGAGGTTTGTGCAGCACAGAGCTGTTGGACGTGACAGTATGCTCGCCCTCCTGCATCATAGCCATCTCTCCACTGTCATCTGAACCGTCAGCCAAGCTGTTCACTGAAGAACTCTGGGAGCTGGCACTGATTGACATGGACGGCAGTGAATGGGAGCTCTCCATGCTGTTCACTGTTCCCGTTCGCAACATGTAATGTTCTACATCCTGTAAGATACAAATGTATGTTTGAAAATTAAACACACATCACGATAGTTGGCAACAACCTTATATGCCTGTAAGAAATACGTTATCAACAAATTTGCATGCAAGGTACTTTCCGCTCACTATTGCGATCTCTAAGATCTATTTTTCAAGTCAACATGAACCGAAGTTTGCAATAATTTTTCTTTTGTAAAGAAACGTATTTCTGCGCGAAACCGGATTTTCAATGCCGAAAAAAAAAATATTACAAAAATGAGGATGTAACTTTTATCCATCAGAAATTAAGTGACAGGTGGTTGGAGGGGATGGAAAAAGTAGAGTGTTTGGTGACATCAGCAGAAAATGAACTTTTCAGAGGCAGAACGAGTTATTATATTCTGATGAAAACTTTTTTCTTTGAAATAACATGCACAGATTAATTGTTTACAAAAAGACCAGGACCCTGTATTAAGTAAGCAAAAAGTCTATTCTGATTACATGTAGGCTTTTAAATGTAGCTAGATCAAAGAGTCAAAATGCCTTTATGTCAAAATCAATTCACTCAAGCACTCCCAAAACAAGAGAACAAAGAGTTAAACTCAAAACGTTTGAAACATGAGTTGACACATCTGAATAGCCAGACAAAACAGTTTAGCAAACTCTGGATTACGTGTACATCTATTGTTAAAACGTATTCTTCTTCCGTCCACACCAAGACTGTTTTTGTCCAGCAAAAACTGAGCTTTTCGAAATCGCTCTCCCAAGTGGATACATTTGAAAACACCATCTTTGCATTGTATTACGGACAGGGAAAAACAGTTCAAAGATATTCTAAAATTATGACTTATTTGTTATCATGTGATGAAGTCATGTGATCCATTCAACCAAAAACAATCACGATGGCGGCCCATGTTGTAGCAGTGTTGCTGTGCCTGCTATCCACTTTTGGGGCTTTTCCACTGCATGGTACAACTCGACTCAACTCGACTGCTTGCTTTTTTGGGGTTTTTCAAAGTGGATAGTACCTGGTACCTGATACCTTTCTCGGTCAAGGTTCCAAGCCGATACTAAATGTGACGTCAAAATCCTGCAGATCATTGATTGGTCAGGGAGAATCGTCACTACCAGCGTCATTGGATTTCCGACACGGGACATCAACCCACTAGTTTTAAAGTTAGTAACAGCGATAGCAGTATCATTTGTTCACGCACCTTTCAAATTGTGAAAAAAGAAACGGCTGTGCGCAAAACCACGCCATTCTCAATAAACGAGGTGCAGACTGTACACTCGTTAGCGAAGAAAGAAACGACGCAAAACTAAAAAGTGTCTCAGGAAGTGTCTCAGCTGTTGGCCGCACACGACTACCACTGGACATACCAACAGTGTAGGGAAAAGTAAAAAAAAAAAAAAAAAAAAAAATTTAAGTGACTACAGAACCATCAAGGAAAAGTGGAAGTGGTTCGACTAAATGGACACTATCTAAACCGGCGAGCAATGGGAGGGAGAGTGCCCTGGACTGGCATCGATCCACAATGGAATGTTTTGTTATGTTAACTCTATACTCTGCTTGAAAGCTTCACTTTATTTAGTTGACCAGGTACTGGATGCTTGCTTCTTAAATAACCAGGTCAATTTAACTGTTATACTTGTGTGAAAAAAACGTCACCATGCACAATGAGCTAGTAGTTGTGTTATTGTTTTGGTCCATTTGTATCGTGTTTAAGATGTCACGGCAGTACAGGCGGAGCAACTTTAATGATCTACCTACAGTACCACCCAGGTTGAAGCGGCACTAAACTGCAGTGGAAATGCACGCTCAGAAAAGTAAATCGTGTAGAGTTGAGGCAAGTCGAACCGTAATGTGCAGTGGAAAAGTGCCATTTGATAGCATTGTTAAAGATAAATGTTAATTTGTGCAACCTTCACATTGCACTCCTTCTAAGGAGATGGGAAATTTAATCGGACGCATATGGAAATGACGTAGTCCACACTTTAAAAAATTTTTCGCATGCGCAGTGAGGGGATTGGAGTGTTTTCAGAAGTTTTGGTGTGGACAAGCAACTTTTGGAAAACGGCAGTGTGGACAGGGAATTTAAAAAAAAACCTGCAGTTTTAAAATGTATCAATTTATTAAACCAGCACCAAACTAGCCAATTTTTCCAGTGATTTTCAGGTGTGAGCTTTAGTAAAAGCCAGCTAGGTAGAGGGAGACAAAGGGCTCATTAGAGTCCACCAGTGGGAGGTCGTTAATCACTTGACCATCTGGACTTTTTGCGAAGTTAATGGTTTCAAAAACTGAAAAAGCACATCAGGCTTGCTTGAAAAAAAAAATAATTCTGTCTCTGGGGCAGGCTCTTGTGTTCTCATCAAGTGACCATTGAGCTTCTTTTACTGAAGAACTGACAAGACGTCAAGCTGATCTGAACGTTTTCATCGCACTCAGCTGCATATCATTACAAACACTGATTGTAATCCACAGCGATTCTGTCACCAAGCGTTTTTTTTGTGCCTTTTTTCCTACACTAAAAGCAGAAAGCAGAGGAGAGTTTTTTTGTATTGAACGTAATTTCTTTACTCTCTGAAAGCTGCATATGGACATATGCATTCTATGGCAAGCCTTGAAGATAACTACACAATCACAAACTTTCACATGGCAGAGTTCCTCCATGAAACGCTTCCCTAAGGGAGTTTTCACACCTGGCTCACGTGCAGCATTTATTTCAAACCTGGTGCATTTTTTCCCTTGGTTCGGTTCGTATAGGCACACATGAACATGACAATTGCACTTGGATTGACACCAAAAACATTTGTCCGAGACCACCAGGATGGAGCAGAAATCTGTAGGTCAGCTCTTCACTGCAATTCATCATTAAAATGCAGATATTGGTAGCAATATTATATAGGTCGATCTTTAAAAGAACAGAACCGGGTAGAACGGCATCAGCAACTATTTGACAGATGAAAACGTGGCTTCACTCTTTCTGTGTGTATATGTGTGAATAAGTGTGCTGGTGCGGGAGGGAGAAAGAGAGAGCTTCGTGACCAGAGAACAGGTCATTTTCAATGCAGAAATAATGCAAAACCAACTAATGAAACTAAAAAAAAAATCCAACATTGTAACAATTTTATCCCCATTTCGGAACAAATCAAGCAAGCTATAGGTCTGAAAACGGCCTGAATCAATCGATTGCAGTTGTTTATGCCCAAGTGGCACTCCTGTTGTTATTTCGGCAAGCTCCACGTGACAGGGAATCAGAGAGAGAGCTGCGATGAGTTGGTATGTTTGTCATCCCTCCACCATTTGTGTCAAACCTCTGACTGAAACAAGCGAGATTTCAGCAAATCAATCTGCATATGTGACACCCTCGGCAAAAATGGAGTTGTTTAAATTCTGCTAGTGTGGTGCCGGCTTAACAATCCCATAGGGGGTTGACATTTATTGCGAGTATTGATTAAGTAGCACTAAATATAGCTTGTCTCTTGCAGTGTAAATTTATGAAATTATTATGCATTTTTGAAATGCGTGGGGTCCTGAAAATCAACAATCTTTTTCCTATTTGAAAAGACAAACACTGATCAGTAGCTGAAAGTTTATTCCACCTCTTCTTCCTCTGTGCCCTCAGTAGCAGGCCCATTGTGCGTTTCATGGAAGAGTATCTTCTTCATCTTTCGATATTGCAGGTTATCTAACTCCCTCACGGCATCTTTAGTGCGTGCTATCAGATCCATCACCACTGTCACTGGGCGCTCACGACACAGGAAGTGATGCTGAGGAAACAGTTTGGAAAAAGGTCAATTTCAATAAAACTAATCATAGAAAGAGACAATGTTCAAAATGTGTAATTAGTGCATAAAGGGACAGCTCCTAAAAACTCTAAAAGAATATTACTTTAAGCAGCACATCAGAGGTAGGTCTGTCCTGGGCAATCTTCTGCAGACAAGAGTCTACGAAGTTACGAAAATAATCCGACCTGAGAGATTGGGGCACAAAATATGTTAATATACTAGAGTTAAAATTGAGTAAAACAAAAGAGGCAAGGCACCATCTGGTATAATGAGTTTGATGAGGTCGCTCTGGTCCCGTACCAGTGATTGGACTGCAGGACTGGGCTCTCGTTCTGGGCGATGTGGTATAAGGCACTCATTGCATTCATGTTAAACAAGGGAGGCTTTCTCTCCGCTACAATAAAAGGAAAGGACACAAGCAAATAGTTAGCTGCTTGGTTTCCATTGTAAGTGTATTAATGTAAACACAGTCATTTTTTTTTAACAATACAAAGACTGGGCGTCAATTCAGCATGCTGTACGTCAGTAGAAATGTGTCAACCAAAAGAGATTTTGCTGTAAAGTTTATACCACAGCAGATAAATTAGCCTGGCAATCGCAGGTGCGTGTACTTTAGCTATTTCACAATGATTTGAATGTGGCTCATTCAATTAAAATGTAAAATAGTTTTGAATCTTTTCTGTTATATAACGTAAGAGTTTTTGTTCATTTGTAATGAATAATGGTATCTTTTAGTTTGCGTACATAAAGTTTCAAATAAAATAAATGAGATGACATATTTCATTCACAGGTTTTCCCAATAATATAATTATCACATGGTAAATGAATGAACATTTATTCTGTTGAAAATTCTGTAAAAATAACTATATATTATATTACTCATAGTGTTATAAGATTTTCCTCATACCACCTGATATTATTACTAACTGACAAATCCATGTTCTGCGATAAAAACCACTGATGTGGGCTATATACATGGAATAATAATATTACTATATTTAAAGGCAAATGTACATTCTCATGCCTGCCAGAGACTAACTGAAACTGTGTTCACTTTTAACAGTCATTGAATGGGTGAATGCTCTTGTGCATCAGGGATTATTTACCAAGCTCTATGCAGGTGATGCCAAGTGACCACACGTCAACCTTCCCATCGTATTGTCCTTCATCCATGGCAAGGATTACCTCTGGCGCCATCCTGCACGGAGCACAACTCGGTCATAACTAATAACTACGTCATCTGTCATTAGATGTAACGAAACTCTAACACAATGATTTTGCCCACAAAACAAATAAACAACATTCAAACGTACAGGGAAAAGCAATTTAGTGAGTGAGTGTTCTATGAAAAACGATTTATATCATGCAGAATATTCATATCCATGTATTTCCAAATGACATCAGTGGGATATGTTGATCTACAGTAGATAGTTGGTAAGTAATTTCATGGAAGGGTTTTCGTACCAGTAAGGTGTACCCACAAAGGAGTTGGCAGGAGCAACAATGGAGGCAGAACCAAAGTCTCCCAGTTTGACCTGGCCAGGCTCTGTCAGCAAGATGTTACCTGCTTTCACGTCCCTGTAATGGAAGACACATCTCTTCTTTGAATCTAGTGTTTGTTTATATATATATATATATATATATATATATATATATATATATATATATATATATACAGTGAGGAAAATAAGTATTTGAACACCCTGCTATTTTGCAAGTTCTCCCACTTGGAAATCATGGAGGGGTCTGAAATTGTCATCGTAGGTGCATGTCCACTGTGAGAGAAATAATCTAAAAAAAAATCCAGAAATCACAATGTATGATTTTTTTAACTATTTATTTGTATGATACAGCTGCAAATAAGTATTTGAACACCTGTCTATCAGCTAGAATTCTGACCCTCAAAGACCTGTTAGTCTGCCTTTAAAATGTCCACCTCCACTCCATTTATTATCCTAAATTAGATGCACCTTTTTGAGGTCGATTAGCTGCATAAAGACACCTGTCCACCCCATACAATCAGTAAGAATCCAACTACTAACATGGCCAAGACCAAAGAGCTGTCCAAAGACACTAGAGACAAAATTGTACACCTCCACAAGACTGGAAAGGGCTACGGGAAATTTCCAAGCAGCTTGGTGAAAAAAGGTCCACTGTTGGAGCAATCATTAGAAAATGGAAGAAGCTAAACATGACTGTCAATCTCCCTCGGACTGGGGCTCCATGCAAGATCTCACCTCGTGGGGTCTCAATGATCCTAAGAAAGGTGAGAAATCAGCCCAGAACTACACGGGAGGAGCTGGTCAATGACCTGAAAAGAGCTGGGACCACCGTTTCAAAGGTTACTGTTGGTAATACACTAAGACGTCATGGTTTGAAATCATGCATGGCACGGAAGGTTCCCCTGCTTAAACCAGCACATGTCAAGGCCCGTCTTAAGTTTGCCAATGACCATTTGGATGATCCAGAGGAGTCATGGGAGAAAGTCATGTGGTCAGATGAGACCAAAATAGAACTTTTTGGTCATAATTCCACTAACCGTGTTTGGAGGAAGAAGAATGATGAGTACCTTCCCAAGAACACCATCCCTACTGTGAAGCATGGGGGTGGTAGCATCATGCTTTGTGGGTGTTTTTCTGCACATGGGACAGGGCTGACTGCACTGTATTAAGGAGAGGATGACCGGGGCCATGTATTGCGAGATTTTGGGGAACATCCTCCTTCCCTCAGTTAGAGCATTGAAGATGGGTCGAGGCTGGGTCTTCCAACATGACAATGACCCGAAGCACACAGCCAGGATAACCAAGGAGTGGCTCTGTAAGAAGCATATCAAGGTTCTGGCGTGGCCTAGCCAGTCTCCAGACCTAAACCCAATAGAGAATCTTTGGAGGGAGCTCAAACTCCGTGTTTCTCAGCGACAGCCCAGAAACCTGACTGATCTAGAGAAGATCTGTGTGGAGGAGTGGGCCAAAATCCCTCCTGCAGTGTGTGCAAACCTGGTGGAAAAACTACAGGAAACGTTTGACCTCTGTAATTGCAAACAAAGGCTACTGTACCAAATATTAACATTGATTTTCTCAGGTGTTCAAATACTTATTTGCAGCTGTATCATACAAATAAATAGTTAAAAAATCATACATTGTGATTTCTGGATTTGTTTTTTTAGATTATGTCTCTCACAGTGGACATGCACCTACGATGACAATTTCAGACCCCTCCATGATTTCGAAGTGGGAGAACTTGCAAAATAGCAGGGTGTTCAAATACTTATTTTCCTCACTGTATATACATACACACACATACATACACACACAGTATATACACTGATCAGCCACAACATTAAAACCACCAGCAAAATATTGTCTGGCACCAACAATGATACATGCAATCATGTGTAAGCAGTGCAGTGCATAAAATCATGCAGATACGGGTCAGGAGCTTCAGTTCACATCAACCATCAGAATGGGGGAAAATGTGATCTCAGTGATTTGGACCGTGATTGTTGCTGTCAGACGGGCTGGTTTGAGTATTTCTGGAAGTGTTGATCTCCTGGAATTTTCACCCACAACAGTTTCTAGAATTTACTCAGAATGGTGCCAAAAATAAAAAACATCCAGTGAGCAGCAGTTCTGTGGGTGGAAATGCCTTGTTGATGAGAGAGGTCAACGGAGAATGGCCAGACTGGTTCAAACTGACAAAGTCTACTGTAACTCAGATAATCATTCTGTATAATTGTGGTGAGAAGAATAGCATATGAGGATGCTGTTCTGGATGCAGGTTGACGTTGTTACGTGGCACGAGGGGGACATACACAATATTAGGCAGGTGGTTTTAATGATGGGCTGATCAGTGCATATAGTGTTGTGTATGCAGAATATCATACACAAAGTCTAGAACACTGGTAATCCAATTTACTGCAGAGATCCGGCATAACTATTCAGATTTATGAAGGCAAATTATCAGAAAATGAAAATGCTTTTCAAATGCATATCATTCCAAAGCAGAAATCAGAATTACCGTAAGTCCAAAAAATTATATTATATAGATGGACAAGCTCTAACAATCTACAGACAGTGGAAGTCATTCCAAGCTGTTCTGTACCTGTGAATCATGTTGTGAGAGTGGAGGTACACCAAGCCCTGCAGTGCACCATGGGTAATTGCTGCTATCTCCATTTCCTGCAATGGCTTCTTGTGCACTGAGGAAAAGGAGTAGTAAAAATTAGATCCTGTTTTTGCTGTCTGCAAACTTGTGGCAAACAATGTTACATATTAAATACAATTCTCCCACATAAGCCCATCCTCCTCAAGGAAAATCCACCCAACAATGAAAATTCTCTCATTATTTGCTCCCAGATGTGTAAGGCTTTCTTCTGCATAACACACAAAAAATGATTTTTCGAAGAATATTTCAGTTCTGTTGGTCCATACAATGCAAGTGATTGGTGACCAGAACTTTGAAGCTCCAAAAAGAACATAAAGGCAGCATGAATATAATCCATTCAACTCCATTGGTTAAATCCATGTCTTCAGAAGCGATATGATGAGTCGGGGTATTTTCTGCATTCAAAATTCTAAATATGCTTCTCATGTGGTACGCAGATGTGTGCAAGGTAACTAAAGACTGGTATCACTTCCGTGTCGTGCAATCCACAGAAAATCTCTCACCCAAACAATGTGCTCTTCTCTAGGAGTGGCGGTGGTGTAGTGGGCTAAAGCACTAAACTGGTAACCAGAAGGTTGTCGGTTCGATCCCCACAGCCACCACACCACTGTGTCCTGGAGCAAGCCAGGGGGATTGTCCCTGTAATAAGTGCTCTAATTTGCTTTGGATAGAAGCGGCTGCCAAACGGATAAATGTAAATATAATGTAAATGTACATGATATAATGGAGCACTTGCGCACCAAATGGGCTTCCGTCAATATGCAAGCTCTGGTAACAGCATAGCGCAGAGTGGATCACATGTGTGATTAAACTAGGCTTCCCTCGATATCATGGCTCATAACAAACCTCATGTGTCCCACCTGAATTCTACATGAGAATTTTCTATTTTAAAGAGCAATGGAGCAATTCATCTATTTAAAACAGCTACAGCACTGACATTCTGAACAGCGCTGACTAGGAAAAGAGAAAACACCTGCCCTTCACCAGCATCAATTACAAGACTTTTCACATCTAGACACCCTTACTAACATTTATCACAGTAAACTGTGGTAGTGGATTGAAGTTAAGGTGCTGTCAGTATAATTTCCCACCGTACGAAGTACAATAAATTCTGTTGAGTTCAGAAGTTTCTAGATGCTCAGATAATCAAAATTAATAATATTCATTACAAACAAGAAATGCAACAAAATATCTTAAATATTAACTGCAATTATGGGAAAGAAAAAATAATGCATTGTGATGAACGTGTACATTGGTCACCACCGAAGACCATTTTTTACTCAGAAGAATCCCTGTAAGTCTGGGTGAGAAAGAGATTGATATTTAAGTCCTTTTGTACTGTAGATTCTCCCCCTTGGTCAGTAGGTGGTTTGCACGAAGAAAGTGAATCGTCAAAAACAAAATAAGAATGTGGAAGTGAAAATGGACATTTATAGTAAAAAAGCACTTAAATATTGATTTGTTTTTTTTACCCACACCTATTCTATCAGTTCAGAAGACATGAATTATACATTGGAGTTGTAGGGATTACTTTTATGCTGCCTTTATATGCTTTTTGGAGCTTCAAAGTTCAGGCCACCATTTCCTTGCATTGGCTGAGATATTTTTCTAAAAATATTTTTGTTTGTGTGTGTGTTCTGCAGATGAAAGAAAGTCAAATCTGGGATAGCATGAGGGTGAGTAAATTATGTTTATTGAGAGTACAGGTGAAACTCGAAAAATTAGAATATCTTGCAAAAGTTCATTAATTTCAGTAATTTAACTTAAAAGGTGAAACTAATATATTATATAGACTCATTACAAGCAAAGTAAGATATTTCAAGCCTTTATTTGATATAATTTTTATGATTATGGCTTACAGCTTATGAAAACCCCAAATTCAGAATCTCAGAAAATTACAATATTGTAAAATGGCCCTCTGAAAAGTATAATCATGCATATGTACTCAGTACTTGGTTTGGGCCCCTTTTGCATTAATTACTGCCTCAATGCGGCGTGGCATGGATGCTATCAGCCTGTGGCACTGCTGAGGTGTTATGGAAGACCAAGATGCTTCAATAGCGGCCTTCAGCTCTTCTGCATTGTTTGGTCTCATGTCTCTCATCTCTTGGCAATGCCCCATAGATTCTCTATGGGGTTCAGGTCAGGCGAGTTTGCTGGCCAATCAAGCACAGTAATACCATGGTCATTGAACCAGGTTTTGGTACTTTTGGCAGTGTGGGCAGGTGCCAAGTCCTGCTGGAAAATGAAGTCAGCATCTCCATGAAGCTTGTCTGCTGAAGGAAGCATGAAGTGCTCTAAAATGTCCCGGTAGACGGCTGCGTTGACTCTGGACTTAATAAAGCACAGTGGACCAACACCAGCCGATGACATGGCTCCCCAAACCAACACAGACTGTGGAAACTTCACACTGGACTTCAAGCATCTTGGATTGCGTGCCTCTCCATTCTTCCTCCAGACTCTGGGTCCTTGGTTTCCAAATGAGATGCAAAATTTGCCCTCATCAGAAAAGAGGACTTTGGACCACTGAGCAACAGACCAATTATTTTTTTCTTTAGCCCAGGTAAGACGCTTCTGACGTTGTTTGTTGTTCAGGAGCGGCTTGACAAGAGGAATACGACATTTGAAGCCTCAGTCCACTCCTTGTGAAGCTCCCCCACACATTTGAATGGCCTTTTCCTGACAATCCTCTCCAGGCTACGGTCATCCCTGATGCTTGTGCACCTTTTTCTTCCACACTTTTCCCTTCCACTTAACTTTCTATTAATGTGCTTTGATACAGCACTTTGAGAACATCCAACTTCTTTTGCAATTACCTTTTGAGGCTTTCCCTCCTTGTGGAGGGTGTCAATGATGGTTTTCTGCACAACTGTCAGGTCAGCAGTCTTCCCCATGATTGTGAATTCAACTGAACCAGACTGAGAGACCATTTAAAGGCTCAGGAACCCTTTGCAGGTGTTTTGGATTAATTAGCTGATTAGAGTGTGACACTTTGAGCCTACAATACTGAACCTTTTCACAATATTCTAATTTTCTGAGATTCTGAATTTGGGGTTTTCATAAGCTGTAAGTATCAAATAAAGGCTTGAAATATCTTACTTTGCTTGTAATGAGTCTATATAATATATTAGTTTCACCTTTTAAGTTGAATTACTGAAATTAATGAACTTTTGCACGATATTCTAATTTTTCGAGTTTCACCTGTAAATGAGAATTTTCATTTCTTAAAGGGATTTTCTATCCCTTTAAAAGAACTTGTTCAGGAAGCCAACTACACTGGTCACACTTATGTTTCAGGTTGCTGATTTAGTAGTAGTGTCTTAGTGCAGAATGGTACTGAATGGTAGTGGAGGAAACACTGTCAATATTTTAGCACAGTGTCGTGTCTGCAAAGGTGGAAGAATGCGTGTTCAAGAACCATAAACAGAACCAAAAGTAATAAAAATCATTCTGTTCCAGTATTTATTTATTTTTAAATCGAACCTGCTCTGAAAATAAACATGTTCTCGGTTTCCAACCCTACTGAATATCCCTCAGCTGACAGATCAGGCCCAATCCCACCATCCAGGAGATCCCTGAAACAATTCAGATTCCCAACATTCACTCACCTTCCAGCAGATCTGAGGCCGAACCCAAACAATATTCCATCACCAGCTAGAAGACAAAGCACGAAAGGAAAATGAGTGAGTGTTAGAGACAGAAAAGAGAAAGGTAGAGGAAGGTATGATTGCAGTTAGCAAGTGGCACATGTTGGGCTTCTACTGTAGTTAATGGAAACGGTGTTAGCGGGTCAGTACATTCTCTTGCCTGAACGAGGCTTTGCAAATGCGTTCGGCTCACCTCCCACACAAACACTCACCCATGCTGTGTGCTCTCGCAGGTAGCAGCCTCTATACTCCACTGTGTTGGGGTGCCGCAGCTTTTGAAGGAACTTCACCTCTTTGATGATATCCTGCCATTTCTACAGCAGTAACAAGAGAACAATGAAACAATCAAGGGCTTTTTCAGCATCAAGTTCTGTGCACTATATCAGTTCACATACTCCTGCAAGTGTGGGAAACATATCCATGCAGTGACTTCCTTTCAGATGTTGTCTGGTATTGTGGTGGGCTTGCAAATGTATGGCTCTTTTTGTTAAAGAGCTCTGCTAAACAGTGAAATGGAGCAGTTTCCACTCTTTCAATGGCACAACGGTCTATTTTAGCTGCGTCAATTGAATAATTTGAATACAGTGCTATGCAGCACTTAGCAAACGAACAGAACTTGTGGTAACATACCTGTAAATATGAAAAACTATTTACTGTGGCCACATATCTGCTGCATTCCAAGTTGTGACCTCATAAGCGGCCGATTTGAAACGTTTGACACAGGAAGACTCCCCTCACAACCGATTTCACTGGAGTTTGGCTTTAGCATGTTGCTAAGCTAATAGCGTGATATACCAATGGACCCTTTTTACAGACCAAGTCTGTGATTAAGTGTTTCCACCTTATGAAGCAGCATAAATCAAG
This sequence comes from Xyrauchen texanus, assembly GCF_025860055.1. NCBI lineage: Eukaryota > Metazoa > Chordata > Actinopteri > Cypriniformes > Catostomidae > Xyrauchen > Xyrauchen texanus. Next base: position 26,192,059 of record NC_068315.1, read on the forward strand.
CAAACTTTTTAATATTTTCCATTTTAATTTTATTTACTTTTTTGAGTACATTTCATCACTGGTGAGTTGGGGTTTCAAAAACAGCTGCTGTTGTAGTGATGGTACATTTGACATCTTTCTCTCTTTTGAGTTCTGACTGCCATAATTAATTTCTCTATATTTTATCCAATTTTTTTCATTTTCTGTCCATTTGCATCACAAAACACAGCATTTAAAAATTGGGCAAAATATTTCAGTAGTTCAATACTCACATATATTAATGTAAATATATTGAATTAAAATGTTTTGCTTTGTTAACCATCTTGAATTAATTTATACACCGAGCACATTGTAATACATTTTGGGATCTGCCTTATCTCTGAAGGAACAAAAGAAGGTATATTAGGGCGGGTCATATTGAGTTCGTCCCTAGCCAATGGCCATTGTTTAACATCCCTGCTTTGTGCATTGATTTGCTGCTTCCCATTTCATTTTCCTACATTATTTGTTTAGAGGTAAAAAAGAAGCAGAGCAATTAAATTCTGTTTGCAAACATTCAGACACCGGCCAACCACTGTGAGAAGAGTTTTGGGGAGCATTTAAATATGAGGACGCACTACACCACATGTAAAACATCAATTAATATCACATTAAAATGTGTTATCAATCACTTCATGTCTCAAAGAGTAGAATTCACTCGAGATCAGTAAAAGAAGCTGTTTTAACTGCTTGATGATGATTTAAAGTAATATCGCTAATGCGCTATACGTGGCCATAATATGCGCCGATTACACTCTATTATTGTAATTCATGATAACACTGATACTACTGCAAAGATAGGTGTATAATGAGAGTTAATGGGTAGAAAATAGAAAAAAAAAGAATCATAATAGGCATATCTTTGCACAGATGAGTGAATGGGCATTTAAGAGTATTTGATTCCTTTTCAAGACTAATTAAATAAAATAAAACAAAACAAAAAAATAGCATGACATCTTGGAAAATGTGAATGATTGTACAGATGTAGGCAAGTTTTGCACAGCGGTGTGTTCATGGATCTTAACTGACTGTACGGCAATGAGCTATCAGCCTCAAGGCTCAACGGACAGATCACCACAGAGAGGTACATTTACATGTGGACCAGTCTCAAGCGCTCAGCCGTGCAGATCATCATAAACAGCGCTGCGAGAAACGTGGGCTGCGTCGCAGATTCGGCATTGATTATTTTTTTCAAAACCTCTATGAAAACCCATAAAGTGTTGATGATTAAACTAGTTTAAAATGGTATTAAATAACATTAAAAACATTCTAAACAGCATTAAAAATGAAATGGAAATTGTAAGGCTTTCAATCCACACATCACAGATCTTAAAAAATATTGAACGTATATCAATATATTGGGGTAGTGAGGGAATACAATTTAATTTAATATCTGGATATGTTTTTCTTATGGTTACTGTCCATGCAATTATGGTTTCGTAGTGGTTTCGTAATCATAGTTACCTTTGGTTAATATGATCTTTCTGTAAATACCACAGTTAAAACCTTGGATACAATGGAACTTTCAATCTGTGTAAAATATTTTCTAATGCCCCCTGATTGTAGAAAAGGCTTTATTTGTCTTCAGATGACTCAATTTTAATCAGCAAGATACTGATGAATAGAAACGGTGAAAGAAAACGAATTCCCACTATCACACCATGTCACACGCTATAAAAACAGTTTCTGTCCTAACCAACGGCATTCTATATTTAGAATGGTTTCTATTTTCTTCGATGTCGCAAAATAAATCTGCTTTTATTGTCATTTCTAATCATTTTAATGTATGAATATCACAGTTTCACTTCAGGTTGCATCTGGTTAGACTAACTCAGGTGCTGGTGCAACCATATGTAAAACTCGTTCTCAAATGTTAGTCTGGAGCACAGCGTTTAGTGACTTTTACATAAAAAGCTAGTACAACTGCCCTTTAAACAACAGCATGAAGCATCAACAGCAACAAGAGATTTCTTGTTGACTGGTTTTAGATAGGTCGCTCTCCTTTGCTAATACAAAGATAGGAACACTGTGTGTCGGTGTGTGCGTATTCACCTCATTAGACTGCTTGCCACTGTAAGACATCTTCTTGATGGCCACCACCTCATTGGTGCGGATGTCATGGGCCTTTAGCAAAGCAAATAAAGGCAGAAACACGTGAAGAGAGGGAGAGCACAGGGAAAGAAAGGGAAAGTCACTTCATCTCTGTTCAGTGAGCTGTGCAACAGTTCTGAAATGTACTAATGGCCACTTACAAAGTAGACGGCTCCAAAGCTGCCATGACCGATCTCGCGCAGGTCTGTGAAGAGTTTTTCCGGATCTTCCTTGTAAAAAAGTTCCGCCACCTCCGGGTCCTTCAGACTCCCAGCCCGCACAGTTGATGGCATGGCCAGCGCCTTCGCACATGCACAAATTTGCATTATAAATTTGCATAAACATCTGAGGTAATGTTAAATGGTCTGCACTTATATAGCGCTTTTTCTAACCTTAGAGGTTACAAAGCGCTTTACACTGTTTCCCAATCACCCATTCACACACACACTCATACACCAATGGTGGCAGAGCTGCCATGCAAGGTGCTAGCCTTCCATTGGGAGCAACTTGGGGTTCAGTGTCTTGCCCAAGGACATGTGGAGTTGTGTGGGCCGGGAATCAAACCACCAACCCTGCGATTGGCAGCTGACCCGCTCTACCAACTGAGCCACAGCCGCCCCTAACAATAACAACCATGTCTAGCTTAATGACTTACAACTATAAAAGGGTTCAATCACATAAAATACAAATTCTGTCATCATTTACTAATTCTCACGTTATTCCAAACCTGTATAACTCCTTTCCTGACAGTGTTTAAAAAAAAAAAACATTGCTTAATCTGAGTAATGCTCATAAGGGAGCAAGACACGAAGACCTCCACCTAAAGGGCTGTTTGCACCTAAATGATTCTGTAACAATCCAGTTTACCATTTGCTTTCTATGTAAACTCTATGTACTCTCTAGTTTAGAACAACATGATAGTGTATAAATGACAGAATTGTCATTTTTGGGTTAATTGCTTTTAACACATCAGCAATTAGACATTTATGGGCTCCTGTAACTGCTATGTTGTGGCACTGGCAATGCCAAGGTCATGGGTTCGATTCCCAGGGAACACACATGTTAATCAAATGCAATGCACTTTAAGTCACTTTGGATAAAAGAGTATAAATGTCTGCCAAATGCCAAAACATACATATTATTTTACTCTACATCCAGCAAACAACTCAAGAATCTAGGATACAGCTCGCACACTTTATGTATGCTGACATACTAATAAAAAGGGGCCATGCCTATATTCCTACAACAAATCATGAATAATTGATTCCAACAACCGATAATAGAAACTCCAGTCATCCGTTATCAAACCTGACATTCACAAAATGGACTAGAAAGGCCATCTCATCAAAATTAAGCAACTTGAACTAAAACTGCTTTAATCTTAAAGTAATGCATGATATTTCAAAACATTATGCTAGATCACCAATCAGGATTTTTAATGGCATTAGAGTGAATAATACAAAAGCAACTGTAATACAATGGCAATCTTAACAACCCACACTTGAAATGCCTGGAACATAATAAGTGTTATCACACAAGCGTACAAACACTTCAAAAGTACCTGGCTCACAATCAGGTTCACACCTCTTCTATGATGCTCTTAGTCATATACATAATATTAATATCAGGCATTTAAGGTTTGTGCTGTGTGCAAAAGCTGATGCAAAGGAAGGAAATCAAATATGTCACATGAAAGATGGGATTAATTCAGTCACTTTTAGGTGCTCAATGAATACATGCTGTATTGCAAGTTCTGTCAAACAAAATGTTACACATACAGAGGTGTGATCACATAATAATTTGAGGTTGCACGGTCATTTAATGGAGAAGCGATGCACTGTCAAAGAGCTCTGCGAATGATCGAGGAAAAGCTTAAATGACATGAGACATGGTGCAAACCTATGATTACTGTATAACTGTCACCCTAATGCACGCAATGCAAAAACAGCTGCAGCAGACTAGATTAACGTACTATTGACAGCAAACGCACAGTTAAACATTTTCAGCGATATTGTCCCCCATGCATTTCGCCCAGCGCTGCTTTATTAAATGATATATCAATCTGTCGTACCGTGGTTAATGGGATCCACGAGATAACTCGCTCTCTCCGGCCTGCTGTGGAAGATCTGGCCGTTCTCACTTGACACGAACCGACCTCATCGATTTGAATAGCGACCCATCTATTTCTAAAGTATGGTCGTGGTCACAGCACAGAAATCAGTCCGTTTTTAAATAAATAATACTGCCGTTACCGTTCACGGACACAATCAGCTGATTGTCAAGCAAAGCGGGTGAACACTTTCAATCACAGCCCGATATTCCGCCGCCACCGGTGGCACTTTCCTCATGGTTTGTCATGCCGTCGGTGTCACGCGTTTGGTGTGTCTTTCTGTCACCGACAGGTCCATTCCTGTTTTTCTTTTCCTGTCTCATACGCTTTGTGTTCGGGACTTCATGATGGCGGAGCGGGGCGGGAGCCGACCGGAAACAGGAAGAGAGAGTGAAGTGCAAATTAAAGGTGTTTTTTCCCCCTTTACGTTCACGAGCATTTTATTATTACTCTGGAATCCTCGTGCACTTATGGAGCACGTGTTTGGTTCATTTTTATCTTGAATCGAAACAGAATGTACATGCTTGATTGAAAAAGTTGTCTGAGGTGATGAAAATAGACATGTTACGTTTCTAGTAAGAGCACGTGTCAATATTGTAGAAATCTTCAGAAATTTTTGAAGTAAAAAAAATCATAATTTTTTTTCTAGAAAAATAAATAATGGATTTAATGACTTTATAACTGTCAAGTGGTGGAACCATCAATGTATTAAAATGCTTTCTTTGCACCTGGAATTGCCTACAGGTGTGTACACAACTTAAAGAAATATTCCGGGTTTAATACAAGTTAAACTCAATCGACAGTATTTGTGGCATAATGTTGTTTACCACAAAAATGTATTTAGACTCGCCCCTCTTTTACTTAAAAAAAAAGTTCAAGTGAGGCACTTGCAATGGAAGTGAATGGGGACAACACTCCCTAGCAACCGGGACAATTTGGTTGCTTAGGAGACCTGGCTGGAGTCGCTCAGCACCCCTGGATACAAACTCGCGATTCCAGGGGTGGTAGTCAGCATTAATACTCGCTGAGCTACCCAGGCCCCCTGCTTGCATTTTCTTTTTCATTTTTATGAAAAGCACTTTGAATTGCCATTATGTATGAAATGTGCTATACAAATAAACTGGCCTTGCCTTAAATCACATTTAAGTATTGTGGCTATAGCTACTTTTGAAACTGAGTATTTTAAGGTTTACGGATTGGCCCCTACTCACTTCCATTGTAAGTGCTTCATTGTAACCCAGATTTTTGATTTTTTTTAAAGAGGATGAGGGACGAGCCAAAATCTATTTTTGCTGTTATAAACATTGTGCTAAAAATGCTGTCGATTGAGCTTAACTTGAATTGAACCCGGAATATTCCCTTAACCATAGTTAGGTTAAATAATATTTTTTGAGTCACGAAAATCAATACGTTTTCTTAATATTATTCCATTTTGCCTGAACAAAACGTGCTTGCTCATAAAAAATATCTGAAATGGCATCTCAGCATTGTGTTGTTGTTGTTGTTTTATGTTTAAAATAAATTCCTATTTCAGTTCCAGTTCACATTTAAATAGCTTTCAGGTTAAACCCATACAATTCTGAAATCTGATTTATCACAACATAAGATATGAAAAAGTAGGCCTGCATAAAAATATAACATAAAAATTTACATATTTTGCTTAGAAATGCAACAACTTTACAAAATACCAAAAATGGCTGTTGATGTATTAACATTTATTATCATCAAATATGTATAGACTATGTACATTTATGCCCAAAATGAAGTATTGGTGAATTGCCATATATCAGATTTCTGTATGGGAAGGCATGTGAAATACCTTTTAACTCACTGTAAATAAGCATGAAATACTTATTTTTGTAAGTTGATATTAACACTATTTATTATATCAAGTCAAATCAAAGACTCATCAAGTGAATGCATTGTTTTATCATCATACATTTTTGGCCTCAAAAACATTACCTACAAGAATACAGCAACAAGCAAATCTCATGAATATTTCAACTGTTCGCCTATTATTTTTATAGTCATCTTATTTTGGATCATCCGTCATCTACTCCTTGGTAAACAACACATGGCACGAATTTGTATTTTTAAGAGTGAGTGCTCACTAAAAAGTATGTCAATCACATACCATTTCAGATTTCAAGTAATTTTAAGTTGACTTGGATGTGACCAAAAGTGCTGCTGTCTGTGTCAGTTAGTTGTTTACTGTGCATTTGCAGTACATCAGTTTGTCCCATTCATGGCGATCTGCGGAGACCTGCTGTAAGGATTGAGAGCATGAGAGATGGGCACTATTGCACTGATTGATGACAGCATGTTGAACGAATCAGCGCTAATTGGAGCCAACGTCTCCCATCATGTGACTTTTTGCTGTATTCTGTAGGTACTCACCCCTCGTGTGCAGGCCCGGATTAAGAATTCAGAAGCCCCTGAGCACAATGTCTTGTAGGGCCCCCCACCCCACCCACACAATCAAGCTTTTGAATTTTTGGATACTATTTGCTGGTAACACCTATAGCGAGCAACTAGCTGGCATATGCAAGCACATAGTGCCTCACCTTTACCAATCCAGTTATATGAATCAAATTCTTCCATAATTAACACACAAACACGTACACACACCCATTAATTTAGCTTTCCTGTCTGTCTCTCTCTTCCTCTCCTGTCCTCTACTCCTCGGCTCTGGGGCTGCCACTCTTTGTCTCTCTTCCCCTCTCCTCTTCCTGTGATGAAAAGGATGCAAACAGTATAGGTCATCTTAACTCAACTTTTTTACTCTTCTTTATACTCTCTCTTCTTTATACTAAAAAAATTCTGCACTTATGTATTTAGCACTTTATTATTCATGGCCCCTAATGGCACTTTGTTTGATGATTGAATGATAGTGAAATGGTAGTAGACACATTACAAGATGCTGTAAGTATTATGGTATAATATTGCTTACAATACAAATTACAATTGCTGGTGTATGACCTGTCCAACTATTGACAAATGTACTACATGCAAGTCGCTTTGGATAAAAGCATCTGCCAAATGCCCTAAATGTAAATGTAAATCAAATGTAAAATAAAGCAGCTTGTTTTTGGTTTTTTTGATAATACTATATTTCATGTAAGTTGTTCTCTCTCTCTCTCTCTCTCTCTCTCTCTCTCTCTCTCTCTCTCTCTCACACACACACACACAATACCTCCTCCTCTCCTCAGGGTCTGTCTGTCTGTCTCATGCTCTCCTCCTCTCCTCAGGGGCTGTCTGTCTATCTGTCTGTCTATCTTAATAATACTAATTTAATAGATCAGATGCACGCACAATTATCCGTGAACTTGATAAATGTTGCAGATATGTTCTTCTAGGATAGCCTGTGCCTACTATCCACAAACAAATTGCTTTCAACTTATGTGTGCAAAATTCAGAATTCAACGAATGTGCAGCAATTTCTACAAATAGAGACATTTTTGTGAATAAAATGTTGTATTTTGTATTAGTGATCATAATTTGCGCATGCAACAAAGAGGATGTAGCAGGTGACGCGTGCATTTATTGACGTCTTTTCTGAGTCGATCTCATTTGAGTGTATTCGGCAATGCTTATAACGTGTAATTAAACACGTTGAGTTTATATTCTGGGCTCATCAGATTTTTTTTTACATAGTATTATTAGTATGATTTTTACTGTCTGTTAATAACACTGTCCGTCTCTTTATGTTAAGGTTTGTATTAATTTCGATATGCCAGAGGGCAGAATAAGACAGGGAATTAAAGAATGCATTGTAGTTATGTTGACCTACTGTTTTCATAACACTGGATATTCTGCTAATTCATACTTTTCTAAAACGTTGCATAATGGCAATTAACTTATTTAGCAATTACACTAGTGCTAGTTTTGCTGCCAGTGTTGCTCAAATGCACGCGTACGTGTCACCACCAGCAGTAAGTACCTGCATGTGTTGGGAAAAGGGAGAAGAGCGAGTTCGGCAAAAGGCGGATTCGAACTCTGGCCGAACGCGTCAAAAGCTACCATCATGCACCTCACGCCTTACGCTACAGTAGTTATTTTGTGTCGAGCGTCTTTTTGCTAAAAAGACAGGCACCGGGCCGGCACGTAGTGCAAATATACGCTCCGTTTTCGGAAATGAAAAAAAAAAAAATCTTCCCCTCGCTTGGGCCCCAAGTGCGCATGGGCACCTGGGCCCGTGCCCATAATGCCCATTGGGTAATCCGGGCCTGCTCGTGTGAGAGAGATCCAAATGAGCTGAAGGGAGGCTTGAGAGATGCTGCTTCCCTCTGAAACTTTATCCGCTGGGTGCCGCTGGTTGACAGAGTGACTTTAGAAATATGACTGCTATACTCATTGTTGGAGCTCACATTTCGCTTTATTTGGTTTATTTATGTACACTTGTTTATTGTGTTCACACAAATGTATGAGACTGCCTCCCTTGCCTACTCGCGACTGTCATAAGGGTCTAAAGGGGTCCTACCGTTTTTTTCTTGTCACATGACAACAGAAGGGCATATTGTAGCCAACTATGGTAACACCACCTGACTTTGATTTGGTGGACAGAATCTGTCAAACATTGATAATATTTTAAAACGAAAAATTTTAAATGGTCTGCACTTATATAGCGCCTTTTTAACCTTAACGGTATTCAAAAGCACTTATACTTTATACTACTCATTCACTCACATACACACACCAATGGTGGCAGAGCTGATATGCAAGGCGCAAGACTGCCATATATATATATATATTTACAGTCTCAGGACGGTTACGCAGCTTTTAATTTTTTTAAAGAAAAATTAAACACTAATAAATAAATAAAAAATTAAATAAAAATGTCTTTGAACTCAAACATTTAAACTCGTTCATCATAGTGGAGGTGTATTCAAGTAATTGTTTTGTGTGAATTTCATTTTTTAATGTATTTTTGAACGACTTAATAGATCCAGACCTAAAAACACACTGTTTACATCACTGATCCACATCTAAAAATAATGACCTTGCTCATTTAGTGTTAAGAATTAAACGGACAAAAAAAAAAAAAAAAAAAAAATGCAACAGATCCAGACTATTTATAAATATTGATGAGAATAGTTACATTGCATGAAAAAAAAAGAAGCTAATCAGAGGCACAGGATGATATGTAAAAACAAGGTGTTTTCTCTCTCTCTCTCTCTCTCTCTCTCTCTCTCTCTCTCTCTCTCTCTCTCTCTCTCTCTCTCTCTCTATCCTAATCCACTCCATGATGTTGTTAGTAGTGTTTATTATCATGCTGGTCCACTTGTTTCACATTGATTATTTTATAGCTATTTTACAATATTTGCAAATTAATCCCCACACATATTTTTTTTATATATACATACAATATTCCAAGAAGATTTTTCTAAAAAAGAAAAAACAAATCACATAATTCTCACAAATTTGTTTTACAGAGCATTACAAAGCTCTCTGATAAATGGTGACTGATAATATATTAACTAAATTGACAAAAACTGGAATGTGAAGAGGTATATTCTCTTAAATTATGGATGAAAGGGCGCTGGTGTGGGTGGAGGGGGTGCATGTAGTAACAGAAATAATGCTAGGATTCTCTTCAAAATTAAAAGACATATCCAACAAAAAGCTCACAGTGACTTTAGCTATGAGTGCACAGATTTCAAATAGATCAGTGTAAAATTATTTTGAATAAAAGTAATTTATCTGCCTCAGAATGATGCAATAGATAAATGGCTTTTTGGTCATTTTAGTTCAAATCAAATCAAAGTCTCATTGCTTCTCAGTGTAGTTGCCTTGCTATGACCTCACAATTGTTCTTTTAGTTTCAGAAAAATAGCAACATAGAAAACACATTTAAATGCGAGACAATGCAATAGTGGGCCTTCATTAATTATCTTATTCACATTGAGTAAATCAGAGCCAATATAACTATTTACAATTAAAAAAATAACAATTATTCTCAACATAGCCTCAAGAGCTGCTCAGAGTTGAACATATTGAAATGTCAGCCTACTTGCCTAGTTAAAAGCGTATGTGCTTGTAAACTTGTAAAACTGAAAAACATAATTGCAATATTTCAACACTCCAAAATCTAAAACTAAATTAGCATAAACTTGGGTTTGGATTATGGATTACGAAATATAAAAGTACCATGAAACAAAGATGGCACATATATGACAGAAATTAATTGTAAATATGAAAACCTTAAATTCTGATAACATCATTCTATTATATCTATGATTAAAATGAATCTGTCCATCTGCTTCTATAAAACCCCCATAAAGAGAAAAATAAATAAATAAATACATACGTCCATAATAAAAATCAGTATTAAGTTGCCCAAGGCCAAAGCTCCTGTCTTAATCTCTTATGCAAACAGATTTGTGACTGCTGGCTATGATTTGTAGAATGAAAGCATACATTTATGTAAAAGGTAAAGCATTAAAGGTCTCGAATGTTTAAAGACACTATGAAGGTGGGGTCAAACGAGTGCTATGAAAATGGTTAATATACTGTAATTCTGTCATGCTTCTGCCATATTCACATGTAATAGCATCTCTAAACACTTTTCTATCATCTGTAGCACAAGATCAGCACCATGTTTCACGTATTCAGCAATGTGATGTGCAGACCCTGTAGTTCTCTTACGTGAATAGCTGTGAAATGTGAAATGTCTGTTACGTGAGCATTTTCCATATGGAAAGGATTTACCAGGATTCCGAATTCTAAAACCTTTAATCGTCATGAGTCTCATTTCCTTAAGAATAAAGTATCAAATTCAAATTTTCTATTTGTGTTAATGTGAAAGATGCATATGACATAACACTAAAATAAACACTGATGCAAGAAAAACATTTAATTAAAACTGTTCTTGGAATAAAGTAATTCTACAATCATTCGAAATTTGTATATTGTTAAAATACTTTAACCTAATTTCAGTGTTGTACTAAAATTTTTTTTTAATTTGCAACACAACCAATCCAGATAGTTTAATTGTTTAGGATTAGGATACTGTAAAAAGTTTAGAAATTTTAACAGACAAAACTGAAATGCTAGAGTAAACATTGTACATTGGTTATTTAAGGTTCACTACAATATACATTAATAAATTCTATTAAACAAGGCAATATGTAATTTACTGCAAAATACTGTAAATATATATTTTTGGAAATTGTTTATGTTTAACAAGAGAGTACATGTACTTTATACAGTAAATTATTGTTAAAATTACAGTAAAAAAAAATGTAATCAGGTGTTCCCAGAATTCCATTACATTATATTTTATGGGAATAATTATGTTTCATCTTATTTTTAATATAATTTATGTACACTGGGGTGTTTTGTTTTATATTTGATGTAATTTAGTTCATGTTAACTGCATTATTTAACTCTCACATGTGTTACACTGGTGGTGTTTAGTGATTGTGTGTCTTTATATGTTTATTAGTCATTGCTCATGGAAGAGACACTGCCGATGAACTTCATGTCATCAATTGTCCTTCTGTAGTTATATGGTGATTAACAAATAACTTATAAAGTAAAAACTGATTTTTAGTCTCAGAAGGCTAATATCAAGTTTATGAAATTGTTATACAGTAAATTTAACAGAATGTTTTATATATTTTGTTTTTACAGTGCCAGCGTGGTTGTGTAAATTACAACCATTTTAAACTGTAAAATTGACAGGTTGTTCTGTAAAGTTGTTTACATTTTTACTGTAATTTGTACATAATTATTCTGGCAACCACAGCTGCCAGTTTTTTTTTTTGTTTTTGGGAAAAACAACAGGATTTTTTTTACAGTGCATATTAGATTTAACAAGACAAAACATATAATATTTCTGGAAAATAATGTAACAAAATGTTATTTTTACATGTAAGTAAAAAGAACGCATTACCTTAAAATGTAGAGTTAAAATCTTAAAACCTCTTACAGGTAAAATATTGTCAAATTCCTTTTTTTCATAAAATATGAGTAACTATAACTTACACATTATTTATGATATCACAGCTGATTATTGTTTTTAAATAGACTTATGTTACTTATGAGTCTGATAATTGAGAATATTATCATGTAGTCTTCAAACTGATGTCAGTGTGACCCCTCCCCTTTTTTATTTATGCACCATACAAAAAGCTTTCACAAGCACAGTCAGTAAATCAGAGGTCAACTCACTAGCTTTGGACCAGCACAGTCAACAAGATCAAGAAAAGAAAGGATCACCAATAAATTTGATGAATTTCACAGCAGACTGAGTGTAGAAAAGGGTAAGCTTACTTTATATAACCTATTTTACAAATTTGGTATAATATGCCTTTACAGTAACTTAAATGCTTGTCAGTTCCATTATGACAAACTGATGCTCTACACAACAGTTACATAAACAAACCTGCACTATAGATTGCAGTGAAATGCATTAAATTTGCAAGGTGAAGTAAATCCCTGGTTCTTTCTGTGGCACAGCGAACAGTTTAGGACAGACACCGATCCCAGACAGCACTCTGATCAGCGGCATCCTACTGCTTATACAGACATGACTGCCTGCGTCTTCATTCGAGGAGGGAAAATTGTAAGTAGTACAATTTTTAGTTTTAGTATTACACCTCATAAAACAACCCATGCAGACCAATAAGATAAAGATACTTGTTTTATCATACTAAATATTGCGACAGCTTTCTTAATCCAGCGCTCACTCCAAAAAACAACTTTCACTATCATCAGTGTTACTCAATCCTTGCATGTTCATATTACTCAAACAATTCATGGAACCAAGGAATCTTAAATTAACTGAGTTGATTCAACTTTAGCTGTGCTAACCATAGTAACTGAATTGCACACAGTACTGCTGATTGAATCAAGTTCAGCCAAAGACTTATTGTCATTTTAGGAACTTTCGCTTAGGTGATTATCCTAAAATTTGTGAGGAGAAATGAAAATATACACCAACTAGGCATATGTCGACATACAGTAGAGTATAGAGCTATTCAATTAATGTGGATCATTTGTTTTAAAATCTCTGACTTTTGATCGCTTACTTTGGTGTCTTGGCAAATCAGAGCACAGTTTGTGACAGTGTGCTGACATCTCTTCAGAAAGTTGCAAGTAATGGATTTCTTTTGTATTATTGCACAGTTTGTTTGGCCTGATTCAACATTTAGACTCACTAAATCAGGTGAAGTGTAATCTGTTATCACAGTAAACCCTTAGTCACATTCAGCCCATAAAACCTGTAATTCTGTGAAAATGGGAGGATCGTGCCATTGAGTGTAGTCTCCTTAATGGAACTGCTTTTAAAAGTCATTATCAAAATGGTTCCCGGACAGTATATAAAATATTATTTAAATTAATACCAAAAATCTAAATAGAGATTAAGTCCTCCAGATGAGATAAAATATTTGAAGGGGCTTAACCATACTGCCATTTTGCTTTTGCAGGACAGAGAATTGGCAGCTGATGAAATCGAAGGTAAATACAATTTGTGTGTTCTATTTAAGGGACAGATTACCCAAAAATTACATTCTGTCATCATTTACTCGCATGACTTGGTCTTCTGTAAAACAGAAAAAAAGATGATGTTCGGAAGACACTTTTATTGAATGAATAAAACCGATCTAATGAAAGTGAATGGTGACTGAGAATAACATACTGTCTGACATCTCCTTTTTGTGTTTCATGGAAGAAAGAAAGTCATATTGGTTTTGAAAAAAAAAAAATATAAACAAAAACAATTCCATCAAATGTATTTTTTGAGTCCACTTTTACATATGATATGTGAATATTAATTATGTTGCTGTCAAAAGCTTTTCTAAAAAACAAAAAACATAGCAAATTAGAATAAGCTTCTATTTGTTAACATTAATGCCTTGTCATGAACTAGCATTATTCGTTCAATTAATCCTCCATTAATATTTCATGCCGTTATGTTTGCTAATATGTGCAGAGCTGAGAGAGGCATTTAATGAGTTTGATAAGGATAAGGATGGACTGATTAGCTGTAAGGACCTGGGAAACCTCATGAGAACGATGGGTTATATGCCAACCGAGATGGAACTGATCGAGTTGGGCCAGAACATCAACATGAATTGTGAGTAGCTCAGAAGCCTACTAAAATCAGGTCCACATGGGTTCTTAGGTGCACTATGCACTAAGCAAAAAAATAAATAATTGAAAATATCACTTTCACAAAGTGTCTTACCCTCTCTTGTTTTCTCTCAGTGGGAGGAAGGGTAGACTTTGAAGACTTTGTGGAGTTGATGGCCCCAAAGCTTTTGGCAGAAACAGCAGGCATGATTGGTGTGAAGGAACTCCGAGATGCTTTCAAAGAGGTGAGAAGACAAACTAAATGGAAACATGTGTCTGTTAATGCACAATAATGATAATTAAGGTGACTTGGCACGTCCCTACGGAGGGTTATATGGATTCACTCAAACACAAAGTGCCAAAACTCTCACCTGGCTTCAGCCCTTCCCATTTTTGTTGTGTGATGGTAGCCTTGTGGTGAAATTTGACCCTATCCAACATTACCTGATTGAAATACTTGATTGGTCAATCTTGTCATTCTGTGGTCAGATATTTTTGTATAATGACTACCAAATTGACCATTGACCAAATTTGATCTTTGCGATGGCAAACTTCTAGACTGTGCTACTTTGAAGTCTCTCACAGCAGTCCATGCTATCTCTTTCTTCTCTCAAATTGTAAACTCAAATCAGCATTTGATTTGATACTAAAATACTTTTTTCTAGTCTATTTATTTACTTATTTGGTAAGTATGTCATCTAGCCATTACCACAAAATAAACCCCTCCATTTCGCTTTCGGGTGCTAATTTCCCTGTCAGAGTTTATTTCACAATAATGTTGACTGCACATTATCCTTTACCTGACTGTCCTTGTAGTAAATTAACTTCTATTTGCTCTGGATGAAACAATTCTGCTAAATGAAGTAAGAATCAGCTCTTCAGTTTCTGTCGCTTTACACATTCTCTAAATCTATTTCTTTTTCTCTGCTCCCTTCCTTCTTGTCTACAGTTTGATATGGATGGGGATGGAGCGATCACTACAGAGGAGTTAAGGTGTGCTATGAGTAAACTACTGGGAGAGCATATGAACCATAGAGAGATTGACGCAGTAGTCAAAGAGGCGGACAACAACGGAGATGGTACAGTAGACTTCGAAGGTGAGAAATGACACAAATTTAAAAGGGATACCAAAACTGAAAATTCTCTCATCATTTACTCACCCTCATGCCATCCCATATGTGTATGACTTTCTTTCTTCTGCTAAACACAAATTAAGATTTTTAGAGGAATATTTCAGCTCTGTAGGTCCATACAATACAAGTGAATGGGTACCAACATTTGAAGTACTATAAATTCAACTCCCTACCCAGAAGGTGGCGATATGCACAAAGAAAATAATAGAAGAAGAATGTGGAAGTGAAAGTAATAGTGGAGATTTATAGTAAAAAGGGCTTAAAAATTGGTCTGTTTATCCCCCACCTTTATCCCATGGAGTTTTATGGACTACTTTCAAAATGTTGGTCACCATTCACGTGCATTCTGATGACCAACAGATCTGAAATATCCTTATACAATCTTAATATTTGTTCTGATGAAGAAAGAGAGTCATACACATCTGGGATGGCATGAGTTTGAGTAAATGATGAGAGAATTTTCACGTTTGAACGGTTCCTTTAAATGGATAACACACAAGACAAATAACATTCCTATAGAATATAGCTCCCTCACACTTCCCACACATTACATGATGGCAGTGAATGAAAGTGTGATATGCTTTTATGTTTATTTTTGCAGAATTTGTGAAGATGTTGTCGAATTGCTGAGAAAATCACCCATGGTTACAGTGTTGCAAATGCATGCATGCTTGCACACAAGAACACATATGTACTATAAACACACACATAAATGTTCAATAACAAAAATTATTTGGAAAATCGTATTTATCTAATCATGTCTATCACATTTCAAGGTATGTAAATAGCCGCTTACATCACTCCTGTGACAATTCTTCTGGGATCCTCCGCCACCCCAGCTCCACCTTTATTTCTATTCATTTCTATTATATGCAGTACATAACAAAATAGTCCAGGGGGCAATTTGCAGCATCAAGTCTCATGCATCAATTTTCATTCCAAGCCAAATGTTTAACTTCATTTCAACTTATATTGAAATAAATTTGTATTTGAAATAAATTGAGGCCCAAGATCACGATGTGTCTGTCTTTTAATTATATATATATATATATATATTATATTCTCTCGCATTAATAAAACACAATATTTGGCAATAATTATATGGTGCGATTGTGAGTTTACTTCAACAACATCCAACATCAACAAAATCCAACCACAGGATGCCTCAACATGTCAGCATTACTGTGGTCATGCTGATCAAAGATCAGGTTTCCAAATCTTTAAGATTAAAAGATATATGAGGATTAACTGACCTCTCATCTGCACTCTGTCTATCAGCACAATCCACCATCAACCTCGGCAACGTCATTTTTTTTTTAATGAAGCCAGATCCTGCAGCGTTCCAGTAACTAAATATCTCCATTAATCTGTCCTTTCTCAGAAATAACAAAAAAACAACAATCTGTGTACTGGTCTGTTGCCAAGAGCAGATGGCGAAGACAAGAAATCCGTTTTGAGATCAACTTTCTTTAAAAGATTAAGAGAGCATAATTGAAGGGAGATGGGGGCATTGGACAACATTTGGACTGGCTATGAGAACAAATGAAGTAGATACAATTCATGGACTGTACAGAAAAAAAGCTCAGCAAGTAAAGACACTGACTACCACACCTGGAGTCACAAGTTCGAATCTAGGGCGTGCTGAGTGACTCCAGTCAGGCTTCCTACGCAACCAATTGGCCCGGTTGCTAGGGTGTAGAGTCACATTGAGTTAACCTCATAATGGTCACTATAATGTGGTTCTCGCTCTCAGTGGGGTGAGTGGTGAGTTGTACGTGGATGCCTTCGGAGAATAGCGAGAAGCCTCCACACGCTCTAGGTATCCACGGCAACGCGCTCAACAAGTGAAAAGATGCACAAATTGATGCAGAGGCAACTGGGATTCATCCTCCACAACCCAGATTGAGGCAAGTCACTACGCCACCACGAGGACTCAGAGTGCATTGGGAACTGGGCATGCCAAATTGGGGAGAAAAAATAAATTATTTACTGCTGTAACTTTGTTAATATGTAATCTATAAAAATATAACTGTAGTCAAATTATTAGAATTTGTAATCGTATATGTCATTTAATCCATTTACAAGTACTTGATCTTTTTATTAGATTTTTTTTTATTGTAATCTGTTACTAGCCAGAACTGTGTATATATATATATATATATATATATATATATATAAAGATCATTTTATATCCACAAAAGACAAGAACCAATCATTATATATACCCTATAAGCACCAAAGATTTGTTTTATAGCTGTTTCATCCATTTTTTGTCTTTTTTCGTTTTAGATATTCCTTTCAGGAGACTGTATTCTTATAATGGTCTTAGTTTTTTTTCAATGGCCGATGCCAATGTTAAGAGAGCAGGTTGGTCAACAGTTCAAATAATGCCAACTTAAACAGTAAAGAATAAATACAGTATATTGTATACATGATCATAGCAAAAAGCGCTGGACGATTTGGTCATATCAATTTTGTTACTGCGATTAGGATTGTGATATAAAAAAACATTTAAACTGTAATATTTCTGCCGCTTTGATGTCAAGAATAAAGAACAAATTCAGAAAGTCACATTGAAATATAGCTGATGTAATGCTAATATACAGTACACATAAACATAATACAATTCCATGAAAAATGTGCAAATGAGATGCACAATAAATTGGTGAAATTAAATTAACACTTAATTTACATGACATTTATTTAAAATTAAATTTAATAATATTTAATATTCACAAACATAAATGTTCAGACTTTGAAACTGATACAAACAGATCTAACAGCAGCTTGAAACTGCAGCTTTAATGGTGAAGAATATTCTGAAAGGTCCAATGTAAACCAAAAATGTGTGATATTGAAAAGAGTGCTCTGAAAATGCACAAACAAATAAATAATATCAAGGACATGATCTTAGGATATGTGGTTGTAACCCGACACACACACACACACACAAGTAGAGACAGTCACAATGAGGAAAAACTGCTTTATTGTAAATAAAAGCAGTCCGGGCAAAAGTACAAACAAGGGGGCA
This sequence comes from Xyrauchen texanus, assembly GCF_025860055.1. Classification (NCBI taxonomy): domain Eukaryota; kingdom Metazoa; phylum Chordata; class Actinopteri; order Cypriniformes; family Catostomidae; genus Xyrauchen; species Xyrauchen texanus. Next base: position 26,210,519 of record NC_068315.1, read on the forward strand.
AATCCAAGGAGGGAGGTGAACGAGAGCGGGAAAACAGTTAACAACTAGGGCGAGGAACACGACGAGACTAGCGGAACGAAGACAGGGGACGAGAGGAATGGGGAGTTGGCAAGCTAACAAGTGACGAGTAGGGGCAAAACTAGACGGGACTAGCGGGGCAAAACTAGACGGACTAGCAGGGGCAAAGGTACGGGAACCAAACATACAGGAATCTAAATACAATACAATAACCAACAGGAAACAAACGGAAGGATGGTGTATTTATAGGGGCGAGTGCAGGTGCAAACAATGATAGGTGATTGGGACTGTGGCAGGTGTAACTAATGTGTGGGGATAGGAAGCGCGTGAGAACAAGAGTCATAATGTTCTGGCTGATGAGCCGAAAGTGCCAGAGGGGGAGATCGCTTATGAGCCAGAGCTCAGAAAGCAAAACCGGGCGTGGAAGCCCGATGGAGGAAAAAGAGCGCACGAGCTCAAGGGGGAGCGAGGGAGGGGAAGCGAGCACGCCGTGAGTGCATGTGTGCGTGCTCGAGGAAGCCGGAGATGGGGCAGAGGGGCGGGTTCGTGACAGTACTCCCCTCTGAATAGGACGGCTCCTGACGGCCGCGCCGGCTGCGAGGAGCGCGAGGGAACAGAACGAGCGCGTGAGCTCGGGGACAGAACGAGCGCAGTGAGCTCGAGGGGACAGAACGAGAGTGTGATCTCACGGGGAACAGAACGAGAGTGTGATCTCGCGGGAACAGAACGAGAGTGTGATCTCGCGGGAACAGAACGAGAGTGTGATCTCGCTGGGAACAGAACGAGAGTGTGATCTCGCTGGGGACAGAACGAGAGTGTGATCTCGCTGGGGACAGAACGAGAGTGTGATCTCATGGGGACAGAACGAGAGTGTGATCTCGCGGGGACAGAACGAGAGTGTGATCTCATGGAGAACAGAAGGCACCAAAAGGGAAATGAAACAGTCCATGGGGGTCAATGGGCAGTTCAAGACAAGGTCAGGGGGAACATAGTGGACAGGCGGGTGGTCGGGAGGTCCAGGGGCAGCCATAGGGCAGAGACTGGGTCAGGAGGTCTGGAAGGCGACTGGAGGACAGGGACTGGGTCCGGGGTCTGGAAGGTGACCACAGGACAGGAATAGGGTCCGGAGGCCAGGGAAGAGGCCACAGGACAGGTAGAGGGTCAGGAAGTCCGGGCTGAGCCGTGAAAGGCGGAGTCGCCAGAGGCGGCCCCGTGAGTTGGCTCTGGAGGTGGAGCCGACGGAGGCTTTAGGGGCTAAGGCCTGGAAGGCTCTGGAGGTGGAGCCAAGGAGGCTTTAGGGGCGAAGGCCTGGAAGGCTCAGGAAGTGGAGCCCATGGAGGTGGCGCCAGTAGGAGGCTCCAGAGGTGAGGTCCTGGAAGGCTCTGGAGGCAGAGCCGAGGGAGGTGACGCCGTGGGAGGTGGCGCTGTAGAAGGCTCCAGGAGCTGAGCCCGGTAGGCTCTAGAGGCAGAGCCGGGGAGGTGACGCCGTGGGAGGTGGCGCCGAGAAGGCTCCAGGAGTAAAGCCCTGGTAGGCTCTGGAGGCGGAGCCGGGGAGGTGGCGCTGCTGGAGGCTTGGGAGGCGGAGCCGCAGGAGGCTCGGGAGGCGAATCTCTAGAAGGCTCTGGCTGCCTTAGGGAGCAGAGCCGTAGGAGGCTCGGGAGGCGAATCTCTAGAAGGCTCTGGAGTCTTAGGGAGCAGAGCCATAGGAGGCTCGGGTGGTGGAGCCGTGGAAGGCTCGAGAGGCGGAGCCCTAGGAAGCTCTGGAGTCTTTGGGAGCAGAGCCATGAGAGGCTCGGGGTGGAGCCGTAGGAGGCTCTGGAGGGGAGCCGTAGGAGGCTCGGGAGGCAGAGCCATAGGAGCCTCTAGTGGCCGAGCCCTGGGAGGCTCGAGAGGCTTGAGGGGGGGAGCCTTGAAAGACTCGAGAGACGAAGCCCTGAGAGGCTTGAGAGGAGGAGGAGGAGCCCTGAAAGACTCGAGAGACGAAGCCCTGAGAGGCTTGAGAGGGGGAGGAGCCCTGAGAGACTCAAGGGGCGGAGCCCTGAGAGGCGGAGGAGCCCTGAGAGACTCGAGAGGCGAAGCCGTAAGAGGCTTGAGGGGTGGAGTCATGAAAGACTCGAGAGGCGAAGCCGTGAGAGGCTTGAGGGGTGGAGCCATGAAAGACTCGAGGGGCGGAGCCCTGAGAGGCGGAGGAGCCCTGAGAGACTCGAGAGGCGAAGCTGTAAGAGGCTTGAGGGATGGAGCCCTGAAAGACTCGAGAGGTGAAGCCGTGAGAGGCTTGAGGGGTGGAGCCATGAAAGACTCGAGGGATGGAGCCCTGAGAGACTCAAGAGGCGAGCCGTGAGAGGCTTGAGGGGTGGAGCCATGAAAGACTCGAGGGATGGAGCCCTGAAAGACTCGGAGAGGCTGAGCCGTGAGAGGCTTGAGGGGTGGAGCCATGAAAGACTCGAGGGATGGAGCCCTGAAAGACTCGAGAGGCGAAGCCGTGAGAGGCTTGAGGGGTGGAGCCGTGAAAGACTCGAGGGATGGAGCCCTGAGGGACTTGAGGGGTAGAGCTCTGGGAGGCTCGTGAGGAGGAGCCCTAGGAGGCTCGTGAGGAGGGGCCCTCGGAGGCTCGAGAGGAGGAGCCCTGGGAGGCTCGAGAGGAGGAGCCCTGGGAGGCTCGAGAGGAGGAGCCCTGGGAGGCTCGAGAGGAGGAGCCCTGGGAGGCTCGAGAGGAGGAGCCCTGGGAGGCTCGTGAGGAGGAGCCCGGAGGGCTCTGAGGGGCGAAGCAGAGGCTGACAGAGCCGTGGAAGACTCTGAGGGCGGAGCAGAACCCGCAGAGCCGTGGAGGACTCTGAGGGCGGAGCAGAACCCGCAGAGCCGTGGAGGACTCTGAGGGCGGAGCAGAACCCGGCAGAGCCGTGGAGGACTCTGAGGGCGGAGCAGAACCCGGCAGAGCCGTGGAGGACTCTGAGGGCACCTCTGCGGTCTTGAGCACAAGACGAGACTGGGGAGAAGGGGCCCTCTTCCTTCTCTTACGTCTTCGGCCAACGGGGGACGTGGCCATGGGGACGGTCGAGGCTACAGGTGCTGGCTCTGGGGCGGTCGAGGCTACAGGCGCTGGCTCGCTGACCGTGGCGGGCATGGGCGCTGGCTCGTTGGCCGTGGCGGGCATGGGCGCTGGCTCGTTGGCCGTGGCAGGCATGGGCGTTGACTCGCTGGCCGTGCCAGGCTTCGAGGCTGGGGCCTTAACAGGCCTCGGGACTGGGGCCGTGTCAGGCTTGGGGACTAGGGCCGTGTCAGGCTTGGGGACTAGGGCCGTGTCAGGCTTGGGGACTAGGGCCGTGTCAGGCTTCAAGACGGGGGCCGTGTCAGGCTTCAAGACGGGGGCCGTGTCAGGCTTCAAGACGGGGGCTGTGGTGTGGAGCGCTGGTTCAGTGTCTGCCTCCCCCACAGTGAACGAGGAACCAGAGTACAGTAGGGCGAGGTCAATAAACTGAGCCAGGTTAAGGGGGCAGTGACCACCAGGCATTACTGATGAGGTCGGCTCATTCAGTCCACATCGAAAAATGTCTTTCAGAGCCACCTCATCAAAATTCACCTGGTTAGCCAGGGCACAAAAGTCAGTCACAAAAACCTCCAAAGGTTGACTCCCCTGACGCAACACCAATAGTCGGGCCGCTGGCTCCATAATGTCAAGGGCGGGTTATGCGTTACATAACCGCTGCCTCGCAAAAAACCCCTTGGTCAGCGCCGAAGAGCCAAAAACCTCTCCGGGGTGGAGAGTTCACGGCGCCAAATATGCGGGGAAGCATAAACAGGCTCAGGGGCAGACACAGGTGACGAGGGTGACAAAAATCAAAATTTGCACGCACCTGCTGGCCCTGGGCTGTGAGCTGCTCATGCTTCCACACCGTAGCTCCTCGGCTGAATGTGACGTGAGTCCTCCGCTCTAGTGAGCCGCTGAATCCTCAGTGCAACGCATTGTGACTGTCTACGGTGAGGTTGGTTATTCTGTAACCCGACACACACACACACAAGTAGAGACAGTCACAATGAGGAAAAACTGCTTTATTGTAAATAAAAGCAGTCCGGGCAAAAGTACAAACAAGGGGGCAAATCCAAGGAGGGAGGTGAACGAGAGCGGGGAAAACAGTTAACAACTAGGGCGAGGAACACGACGAGACTAGCGGAACGAAGACAGGGGACGAGAGGAATGGGGAGTTGGCAAGCTAACAAGTGACGAGTAGGGGCAAAACTAGACGGGACTAGCGGGGCAAAACTAGACGGGACTAGCAGGGGCAAAGGTACGGAACCAAACATACAGGAATCTAAATACAATACAATAACCAACAGGAAACAAACGGAAGGATGGTGTATTTATAGGGGCGAGTGCAGGTGCAAACAATTACAGGTGATTGGGACTGTGGCAGGTGTAACTAATGTGTGGGGATAGGAAGCGCGTGAGAACAAGAGTCATAATGTTCTGGCTGATGAGCCGAAGTGCGCCAGAGGGGGAGATAGTTTATGAGCGAGAGCTCAGTAAAGCAAAACCGGGCATGGAAGCCCGATGGAGGAAAAAGAGCGTACGAGCTCAAGGGGGAGCGAGGGAGCGGGAAGCGAGCACGCTCGCGGAGTGCATGTGTGCGTGCTCGAGGAAGCGGAGATGGGGCAGAGGGGCGGGGTTCGTGACAGTGGTCATCCCCTCATTGTTGTCTCTTTTCCTGCTGATGTTATTATCAGATCTCTATGTGAGAAAAGGAAGGAGATGTGTTGTTAAATAATGATTTTTCTTCAAGGAGTAGTTCACACATAAATGAAAATTGTGCAATAATGTGAAATTGGAAACATTAGGTTGACATTTCTATTGGTAAAATTGGTCTGTGCTCTCCGAAATTTGAAACACTGTCCCCAGTGGCCAAAGTAGTAAGTGTTGTTGGATGTATGGGCACGTGCTCCATATTCTGGGTGAAATGTCCACAGAGGGGCACCAAAAGCGAGTTGTGAAGCGAGTTGTTTTAAGCTACAGGCTGTAATACTATATGGAGGAATGCATATTTTTTAAACTGTGCCCCCAAACCCCAAGCTAAACCTAACCATCAATGGAGTAAAAATTTAACAGTAAAGGGGAAAAATGCTACCTCAGAATTGCACTCATCACTGATTATGCAAATGTGATTGATTAAATCCAAACCCAGATCTCCCACTCTGCTGACATAATGCACTTCCTTCACCCCACAGGGGAAGGTAAATACACATGAGCTGACGCACAAATGTCTGACAGGAGATGTCACTTGTCAGCACAATGTGTCGGATCCTAGGGATGCAGAAATATCGGAAACAGCATGCCATGTGATCATGTTGCATTTACTCCCCCTCATGTCACTGTTGAACATTTCACCAAATATCTCCTTTTGTGTGAGGGTGAGTAAATAGTGTTAAATTTGACCTTTGGGGGTTTAAGTTCACAGAATAAACCAAAGGAAATGGAGGCTGTAATCACACACTGAAACTTGGAGGGTGCCCACCTGAATATTTATTATAGTTGCAACCCTAGAATAGCTAAATAGTAGATAGAAATCCCAAAATACAGCCACCTCCTTTACAGTTGCATGACAACTGTGTGCAGTTAAATTCAGTAGACAGCTGGGATTTGAGGGCTTAGACCACCAATTGCTCAAAGTGAACTAAAACCCTGTTTCTCTCGCACTCAACATCACATAGCACATCTGTCCCACGCAACTGTGGTCCTGCAGTTTTTATCACTTTGGTCATACGTTCAGTGTCAGTGATTCATGCCCCAAAAGTGCTCTTGATTAAAACTTATGTAAGACTCATTGGTTTCATCTTGATCTGTGTTTATCTAAAATCCAACATGACTTACAAACATATAAACAAACAAACAACAGGTGTATTTATTTCGTGGTTGAATGGGAGAAAAAAAAGTTCTATGTATAGAGTTCCTTTTAGAGGAACTTAAAAGAAAAGCTGATCTTTGATACGAAAAGAGAGCTATATAACAGGAAGTCAAATTATGTAATGGTTATGGCATCCAGCCCATAATTTCAGTTTTATCCCTCAAACATCCATAACAGGATGTTTATCCTCATAAATCTCTCTCTCTCTCTCTCTCTCTCTCTCTCTCTCTCTCATTCAGGATGCTTTGGCTTCCGAATAGCAGGTCAAACAGCAGCATTATTGGTTTGATAAGGATCATGACCTTTGGCTCCAGTCAGCTTTTTCATAACACATTCTAAGTCCCAATCCTAGTGCAACCATGCCAGATATGAATTTCCAGTATTTATGCAGCACTTCACTAATGTCTCAGAGAAAGGCACCTATAGTCTTTATTGCAAAGCATTAAGCTTCTGGTCTGACTGATGGTCATGAGCTCTGGGCTCATTGCCTTTTGTTTTTAAGTTAGTTAGCAAGTAAGTGAACAATTATTTAAGTAAAAGCTAATAAAATTAAAAGAATAAATAAATATGCCAGTTTTTACAGAAACAATGTAAACAGCTTTTAGGCTATTAGAGCTATAGTGTTCAAGCTGTAGTCCAAAAACCCAGAAGGGAATTAGCATTTTTGAGCCATGGGTTCTTGGATTTTGGATTTATGACTAAAATAAGGTCTGTGGTAAACGTAACTGTAAAATAATAGGACATTTTGTTTTAAAACATAAAACATACAGTAATACCTCAAACATGAATTCTGAAGCTGCCATGTCAAAAGTATTTAGCTAACAAGTCGAGCTAGATAAGTACTCCAACATTTTTTTGTTTCGTCAGGCACGCATACTCATGCTTGTGGTATTTGTAATCCTTATCCATCTAAACTCGTTATCAACATACATGTTTTTATACAAGGACGCTTCAAAAATCATGTTTGAGGAGTGACTGTGTGTAATTTATGTTGTAGAACAAAACATCTTCAAGTAATGTTCACCATTTAATTTTACTCAAATATTGAAAACAACCATTGTGAAAAAATACAAATACAAATTGACGTCATGGCTGAACAGCTCTATTTAAACTACTTTATGAAAAATGGGGTAGTGTGGTAAAAACGTGTATCAAACGTGTATCATTGTGTCTCAGAAGGATATTGGCAATGTTTTTTGGCAGTCATTAAAAACTACAAAAACCAGAATGCATTGGAACCGGATATTACGTACCACGTACCACGTAAAATTACGTTCTCACACGTTCTCCAAAGAGCTGCCGCCATCATTCGCTCGTGGAAGTGAGAAATACAGTGAGTTTAATTCTTCTATGATTCTATAATGACGATTTCATTAATTTGCCTTGAGTAATATCGGCATGGAGGGCCCTGACGATCACTTCTGTGTTTCTGACAGTTTATTAAAGCGCAGTTTATCTCTTTTCTTGTGCAGCAAGACGCTGTAACGAGTTTTTAGCCTATGGTGGAAGTGTCAAACTAGGAGAGATCACACTATAGTTTATAAAGTATTGTGATTTGGAAACATTCAATGAACAAATGCCAAGCACATGTATTGCAATTAAATATGATATCATCTCACATGCATCGTATTTATAAATAGCTAGCAACTTGTCAGCCCAGTTACACTACCTGTCAAAATTATGGACACACTTGGTAATAAAATTGTGCCCTTACATTAATTTCATTACATTCAGTAGACTCCTCACATGTCCTCAGCTGACAGCTTCATTGAATTCTACCAGCGCAACACCAGTTTCATGTACAACAGTAAAGAGAAGACTCAGGGGTGCAGGACTTATGAAGAATTGCAAAGAAAAATCCACTTTTGAAACAGAAAAACAAAAAGAAAAGGTTAGAGTGGGTAAAGAAACAGAAATTGGACAACAGATAATTGGAAAAGAGTGTTATGGATCTTAACCCCATTGAGCTTTTGTGGGATCAGCTAGACTGTAAGATGCATGAGAAGTCCCCGACAAGACAGCCACATCTATGGCAAGTGCTACAGGAAGTGTGGGGTGAAATGTCACCTGAGTATCTGGACAAACTGGAAGCTAGAATGCCAAGGATCTACAAAGCTGTCATTACTGCACTTGGAGGGTTTTTTGATGAGAACTCTTTGAAGTTGTTTAAGAAAATTCAAATTGTAATAGTAATTTTTCACGTTATTAATGTCCTGACTATACATTGTGATCAGTTGAATGCCACTTGTGTGAATAAATGTAGCAATTTCTTTCCATAAGAGCAAAATCTGTCCATTATTCCAAACTTTTGGCCGCCAGTTTATGTATGTGTGTGTTTGTGTATATATATATATATATATAATGTATATGTGTGTGTGTGTGTGTGTGTACTTTTAACTGTCATAGAAGTATTTTTCTAAATGTTATATGTTTTCAATTTCTTTACAGCTATCGCTTTGCTCATGTTTGCTGGATTTAGGGAAGTTTCTGGAAGACTCAACATCAGCTTTAACATCACCATTAAAACTAGCACATATCTCTTTTTTTCTGAGCTTACTACTTTACATCATCGCTCTTTCCCTCTGTCATCTCGATATTCCTTATTTGCTTCTCCTGTTAAATATTCCCCTGCCCCGCTTTTGTCTTTTTGTCACTCCGTTCCATCACCATCCTGTAGTTCTCTGCTCAGATCTTCTAGAGTTTTCCGTTACCTCTCTCTTTACACCCGCCCTGCTGGACACATGGATTTAAAGGGAGTTCTTGAGGTTCTCGAGCAGCTTGCTCCATTGTCATTGGCTGAATCGTGGGATAATGTTGGTCTTTTGGTGGAGCCCAGCAAACCACGTCCAATCAAAACAATCCTGCTAACCAATGACCTAACAGCGGCTGTCATGGATGAAGCTGAGATGTTGGATTGTGACCTCATTATCTCTTACCACCCACCAATCTTTAGACCATTCAAGCGTTTGGTTCAGAATGACTGGAAGCAGCGATTGGCTGTCAGAGCGCTAGAAGGCGGCATTGCAATTTTCTCACCCCACACTTCATGGGACAGTGTCAAAGGTGGTGTTAATGATTGGTTAGTTGGAGGAATGGGTAAGTAAACTACCAGCCACAAAATATAAGGAAAGACTTGCTCATCTAATAAGAAATGCGCATTGTTCCTCTGTCCACAGGCAGTGGGCAAGTGTCCGTATTGAGTCAAGCTCACTCTAGCGCCCCACAGAAACACAGACTTGAATTCTTGTCTATAAATGACGAAGATCTCAACAGTGTTTTGGCTCAACTTAAACACATAGAGGGCAGTGAAGGCTTCCATTGCTCTACAGTAAGGTTAGTGTGCATTATGCACATATAGAACTTTGCAACATATAAATTAATTGCGTTTGAGCTTTTCTTCAATACCTTCAAAACACAACTGTCATCTCAAAAGTATGTATATTTGATATGTATGTTGATAATATAACCCTGAGAGACAAAAACCTCCCTTCCATACATGATTATATGACTTATGTGTACATTACATTGCAAAAATGCAAAATCTCCTCCTAAAATCTGTATGAAAATTGTGCATTCAGACACTGCTTCATATTTATCTTTAGAAATGTTGGTGGAGGCCTGCAGGTGATTTTAACCTGTACTAGTTCTGCATTGACGGCTGTTGTGGAGATTCTGGTTTCAGATCCTAATACCAACAAATCCCTGAACATTACACAAGTCCAACAGGCAAGCTTTAACACTCATCTTTAAAACATGTTATGTCTGCCTTGGGCTGTCTTTCCTAATCAAATAGTTTGGCCTCTGTTTTAGTGACCGCACAAGGTGCAGTGCTTATGTATAACAACCGTGTGCTATGTCTTAACCCATTTTCATGAGAGCGATAATTCTAAACGCAATTTTTGAGCTGTTGCAATATGCATATGGGCGTGGGTGGGAGTGTTTATGCTATTTGTTGGTGTAAGCGCAAAAACTGGGTGTATTGTATGTAAATGAACTGAGAAATGGGTCATTGCGCTAATACATTTGAGAAGCACATCTATTCTCACTGCAATCTAAAATCAGTTCCTGCATTTGCAGTTTGGAGATTCAGCCAGCAGATGATATTAAAGAGCTATCATTATAACTTTAATACTAGCCATGATTTATGTGTCAGTAGATCAATATAATTAATAACAATAGTAATAAGGTTATTTTGTAAAGCGCCTTTCCAGACCTCAAGAACACTTAACAGATATGAAACATAAAATATTAAACAGAGAAACATATAACATAGTGTTGAGACACGGGTGAGCAGGACGAGAGCCAACAGTCCCAGAGAGGCATTGCGTACAGCCACCAAATTATTATGAATGTGCTGTCTTTGTTTATATTGATGGTGCTTGAGGAAATGGACTATAAAAATAGGATGCAGATGGTGAAATAACCAGAGAAGAACCTTAAAATTGAATTGCACTTGACCCAGCCTGTTAGTGCTTTGCGTTTGCAAATTCGCCAACCCATTTGCGCCTAGGCTTAGTGCAGGTTTGCACGCAAACATCAAAACTTCATGGCCATGCCCATCGACTTTGCACATATGACGTATTGCATAGCACTGCGCTTAATACATAGCACTCTTAAAAAAAGGGCCCTTTAACTTAGGGGCTGTTTACATCACAAAGTTTTCAACGGAAAACAGTTTTTGTGTTTTGGCTGATTTTTTTACATGACAACGGCGTTTTGGGGCCTGAAAACGCAAACTTTTGAAAACGGGTTTCAAAGTACACGTTTTTGAAAACTATGCCGTTATCGTCTCTGTATTAAACATACAAAAATGCAAATTTGTGAAAATGATGAGTTGTGCTCAGTACTTGTTCAGTCTATAGACATGAACTTTGCGAACTTCGTCCTTACCTCCATGGTGAACAGATAAACATGAGATCACCAGTTGGAGTCCTTAAAAAGGTGGCGTGCTTTATAGTCCAGGATCACTTTTAGTAATAAAGCAACCTCACCGTCCGTCCAGACAAAATTGCTCGATGCTTTCGCCATCTTCATTGTTTGTATTCACCGCTCTGTATAAGAATGCTTATGTGCGCAGGCGCGTAGTGTTTCTTTACAAATTGACATCGCCAACTACTGGCCTGGCATGCATAATACAGCATTTGTAGTCGTTTTCGCAGATCCGTGTGAACGGGGATCGTTTTGACAACGTTGTCATCTGTACGCAAAACTTTTCAAAAACGCAAAGGAAAAACGTTTCCGTTTTTAGTACATCGTTGTCGTGTAAACGTACCCTTAAACCACATTTATCAGTTTAACCACATGAATGTACAAGGACAACAAAGATATCCAGTTCAATTTATTCTTACAATTTTTTTTCCCTCATCTAGCCTCCTTTGTTAGACTGTGGTCAGGGGCGACTCAGTGTTCTGGAGGAGCCAGTGTCTGTGGCCACAGCAGTTCAGAAAATGAAGAGTCACTTGGGATTGCCCCACTTAAGACTGGCCCTGGGACACCAGCGAACGTTAGGTGGGTTATGAGACAAACCAATATGAAAAGAACGATAGAACAGAATAAACTGAACGAATGGAGGATTCACTACCAGACTGAGGTTTACAATACAGTGTTGGGGATTAGTTATCTAAAAGTTGTGACGGTACAAATTTTTCAGTAGCTGAACTATTTTCACAATAGTCACAAAAGCTACATTTGTCACATTGTATTGCGAACGCAGCAATGGAGCCAAAGGAGTAATTAAACACACTTACCTAAAACGTCCTCTCTCACTCCTGTAGCGCTGGGCAAACCAAATCAGTGAAACATTTCTTTCAGACTGTTCAGGTAAATGAACGATTCACTTATATTTAGTATTGGGAACGCCAATTCTTTTTATTGAGTCGGTTCTTTTGGATGGTTCATGTAAATGAACTCATACATTTAGAGGATATTCTGATTCACTTGAACCCCACACAGTCTTAAAGGTATAGTTCCCCCCAAAAATGAAAATTCTCTCATCATTTACTCACCCTCATGCCATCGCAGATGTGTATGTCTTACTTTCTTCTGCAGAACACAAATTAAGATTTTTAAAAGACTATCTCAGCTCTGTAGGTCCATAAAATGCAATGGTGATCAAAACTTTGAAGTTCCAAAAAGCACATTAAAGGTGATTTTACACGGGACACGGTCACTACTCTTTAATTTTCTCTTCTGCAACAAGTGTCTGAAACATCAACTTTAGATAAACAGAACATACAATTGCCCAGGTGGGTTATTGGCAGAGTGTTTTGTGGATTTTGAATGTTCATTTGTAGCCCTCCCATTTTAATTATTGATGTGATATTATTTATACTACACAAATTTGTAACTTGCGGTCTGATTCTTTAGTCATTAAAAAAATGCGGAACCCATCAAATGTGGAGGTCGGTAGCAAGACACTGTGGCAGGGTGGAGGGCGGGGCCGGGTCGTGATCATACACACCCGGTCTCGTATTAGGCTAATCAAGCCTCTGAGGATCGTGCAGGAGAGAGAGATCGTTTACGGACATGTCCATCATGTGTGTGTTTATGTTGTCTTTTAAGTTTATCATTAAAACTATTATTTATATTGAAAAGCCGGTTCTTGCCTCCTCCTTTACATTGATCCCTTTACAGACACCAATAATATTTACAATTACATTGTTTATCCTTGATACTATAATTTTACATTAATACAAAAAGTAGCTATTACAATATAAAACAATATGGCATTTTATTTAAGTGCAATCACTTACATGAAAACTAATACAAATTTACAGTAATCACCTCAAAGACGCAGTAGCCATGTAAAATAATCCATATGATAATACATCTCCACTTTCACATTCTTTTGTTTTTGGCAATTCACCACTTTTTCCATATCACCACCTACTGGACAGGGATGAAAAGATATAGTAAAAAATAACTTAAATATTTTTCTGTTTCTCACTTACACCTATCATATCATTACTGAAGACATGGATTAAACCACTGCAGTCGTGTGGATTACTTTATGCTGCTTTTATGTGCTTTTTGGAGCTTCAAAGTTCTGGCCACCATTCACTTGCATTGTGTGGATCTACAGAGCTATTCTCCTAAAAATCTTAATTTGTGTTCTGCAGAAGAAAGTCAGTCTTGCTCATCTGGGATGGCATGAGTTTGAGTTAATGATGAGAGAATTTTCATTTTTGGGTGAACTATCCCTTTAAAGGAACTTTGCTGTTTTTTTTTTTTTTTTTTTCAAAAGCAAAATATTTTGTGTATTGCTGCTGTTTATCATCGTTTCAATTCAGTTAAAGTATAATGTTTGCAGTTTTATTATTGTATATTAAGGATACATTTTTGTTAAATTTAATATTGTCATCCTTGTTGAACACTTACGAAAATTAACCATGGTTTTACTATAGTAATATTGTAGTAGCTAATCATGACTGTAGTAAAATGATCAATTTGTGATTACTGTGGTTTTACTACAAATACCATGGTTAAACAATATTTTCTGTAGTAAAACCATGGTTAATTTTCTTGATGGAATGTCACCCAAATTAAATAACAGGTGTAGTTATAGCTACTTTTTGTTAGTAACTTGTAGTTTAGCTAACTACTCTTTTAAAATAGAATCTTGACTGTAGTTTAAATACTTTAACTTATGAATAGCTTGCAGCTTGGGACGTTACAGGTCCCAAGTATCTTCCCCAACATTAGTACAATATTTACTACCTCTAACCAGGGAAACACAACATTAACAGTATTTACATGATGTTGTAGACTCTATGGTGAGGACAGTTGCAGTATGTGCAGGGTCTGGAGCCTCTGTCATTCAGGGAGTTAAAGCAGACCTCTACGTCACAGGTATGTCAAAAGGACACTTGATTAATGTTGTCATTCACCAGTTTATTAGTAATTCCCAGAATTACATCTGCTACACAAAATTTGTCAGTACAAAGAACATGACAGTGCTTTTAATGTTTTTAATATGCAGTTTAATATACAGATCTTATATAATCTCATCTGGATCTACATGTTTAGGTGAGATGTCCCATCATGAGGTTCTGGACGCTGTTTCCAAAGGGACGAGTGTGATTCTCAGTGACCATAGCAACAGTGAGAGAGGCTTCTTGGCCATATTCAAAGAGAGGTTGAACGCGCAACTGGGCGACACGGTTAGCGTAGCTATCTCACAAAGAGACAGAGATCCGCTACAGGTGGTCTGATCTCGTCCAGTCTCACTGCCGGTTAGATTTCAGTCAGTTTGGACTGTGCATAGAAATCACAAAGGATAAGATTGTCCCTGCATTGTCTGAAGTTAATTTTGTAAATGGCTAAGTAAAATTGGCCTATAAAAAGTTCACCATGTCACATTAAAAAAAATCCATTTACAGCTCTTATTTCAAGGTGAATGTATTCAATTATTTATCTATTTGGAAGGCAATGTTTAGTGTGCTTTTGAAATATCTAATAAGTAGTGTGTGTTTTGGGAGGGTGTTTTTTAATGTAGTTTGACAGCAGTGTGGGGTAGTCGGTCATAACTCCTATAGCTCCGATTGCAAATGCTGCTTCCATGTCTCTCTCCTCATTGCACACAAATAGCTGCACCTGAGGCCGCAAACAGAGAGAGAGAGAAACAGTTTTGCTTTGGATTAGATATGCGAGTAACAAATTTACTTTTGACCATTTCAATTTTACACAACAAAGAAAGATGCCATACCTGCAACCCCCTCTTGATCAAGTGTTCGAACAAAGATTTCCGCATGGTCAACCTGAACAAGCCATCAAATAAACATTCAGCTCACATCAGCCAAACGGGGATCACAAGACTAAACGAAAAGCTAATTGTTAAGGTCAACTCGCAAGTAATCGTGCTAGCATCAAGCACAGAGAAGCCACTTACTTCTGAAGTAGACACACTGCAAATCTTGTCTTCAAATAGTCTTCCTCTGGAATGTAGTTCCTGAGAGATCACACAACTGTTGCATCAGTACAACAGAAGTCAAATGCAATGTACTGTATGTAAGGAACATTCCAAGAATATGTTACACTTTGGCCCTTGACTTCTTTTAAAGCATTTGCGAATCCCATGTTTTTAGTTGTGAGAACTATTAGATTTGCAGTGTTATCAACTACATGTAATTTGGATTAATAAAAGGTGTTATTACTTTACATTTTTACATGCATAATCAGAGTACACTTAATTTTTTATGGATTTATGGACTCCGGCTCTGACAATTAGAGAATTGTTTGATTTTATATTCACTAATGTTTAATGAGTGTAAATTGTTACATAGTACACGTGATTTTAGGTTTTCATCAAAATATGCAATAAATCAAAAGTAAACGGATTAGATTACCTAAAAAGTGTAATCCAAAGCATTGCATTATTTGTTACGGTTTTAGTTGTGTAATTTGTAGTAAGTACTAGATTACATTTCAGGAGTAATCTACTCATCAGTGTAGATATGTTAGATAAGCCATTATCTAACATAAAATTGAGCTAGCGTGAAAAGTAGCTAGTTGTAAACACATCAAATGATTAAAATTACACAAAAGTGTCATTATGTTGACAGTATTGAATTGATATTCAGTTCATTGTAGTAAAAAACTGATTTACTCTCACCACATGATTTTCTCCCAAATTCAGAAAATGTAATATTACTTAAAATTGTGTTTCTACAGCATGGCAGGAACACTAGTAAATACATTTTTGCAATGTATTTATTTTTTTTATTTTATGCAATTTGTATTTATTTTGATGTTCATTTAATGTTTGTTGTTAGAAAACAAAATCATTCTTCAAACAAACATGTTTTCATCTGTATTTAGATGTGTCTTAAATGTTGGGTAAAGGGTTGTAAAAATGGCAAATGTTTATAAAATAAAATAAATAATATTTTGGCCTATTTTTATTAATTTTTTTCTCCTCGTTTTGGAATGCCCAATGTGCTCTGTGTCCTCGTGGTGACAGAGGACAAATCTCAGCTGCCTCCACGTCTGAAACTGTAAATCCGCGCATCTAATCACATGGCTTGTTGAGCGCGTTACCATGGAGACATAGATCTTGTTGAGGCTTCATGCTATTCTCCGCAGCATCCACGCACAACTCGCCATGCACCCCATTGAGAGCGAAGCACATTATAGTGGCTACGAGGAGGTTACCCCATGTGACTCTGCCCTCCTTAGCAATGGGGCCAATTTGGTTGCTTAGGAGACCTGGCTGGAGTCATTCAGCATGCCCTGGATTTGAAATCGCAAACTCCAGGGGTGGTAGTCATCCTTGATAATCACTGAGCTAACCAGGCCCCCATATTAGCCTATGTTTAATATTTACGCATTTCAATTTTATAACAAAATTCCATCAAATTATATTGTGGAATGTGAAACAAAAATATCAATGAATAAAACTGTAAAATATTAATGTATTTTTTTTAAGATTTTTAATTTGATGGAATTTTATTATGAAAATGAAATGCATAAATCTTAAAAAAAAAAAAATCTTTTAATTGTATAAAAAAAAATTACATTTCAGGCCATATTTTGCAAACTTATTGTGGAAAATGGCATAAATATATCCATAGAGTTCCTTCCGTTTCTTTTTAAATCAACCAATAACTCTCTGAAGATTGGAAACGCTGGTACGTTAATTACATTTCAATCCTTCCCACTTTTCCAACTGTAGGCAGATTATTTAGACTGACCTGTTGATAATCCTGGGTAGGTAAAACATCAATATACTTTCACCCAGTGGCACAAAGGGTAGAAGCCCAGTATAGAAGAGCAATATAAGCAACAGTCCACGCATCAGAGTGAACATGTATGGCATGGAGGGGTTCTACATTGACACACAAACACAGAGCAAATGACAGAAAATGTAGGGTGAGCTCTCTATTTAATGCCTTTCCTTTTGGTAAATTGTCATGTTAAATAGATTTGCATAATGTGTTCTTGTACCATTGATGCGTGACCTAAAGCGTCAGTAAACATGGACCAAAAACTGAAGTACCTCCTTCTTGCATTTAGCCATAGTGTCAGAATCCTCTGAAGCCCAGACGGTAATGCCCTCTCTGCCATACTGTTTCACAAGATTAGAGACCTGTAGCAACATACAAGAAACCCAATTGATTAATAATTGCATCAGGCCTAATGTGATTAAGACAAGTTAAGTTGGTTGATAGTAGTTTCACCATGACCAAAAAGGTGTGTGGTCCAGAAGCAGTTCCTACTTTTAGTGTTAATCACATTAAAATGTCAGCACGGCCAGTTTAAATGCTCTAGGTCAAATGCTCTGAGTATAGCTAAAATGACCTCACCTTTTTAATGAGCAGTTCATTGTTTTGTTTGATCTCAACTGTCATTGGCATGTTGGGAAATTTCTTGAAGACGTCTTCCAGCAATGCAAACCGTTTGTCTTTACCTGAACTGTAATGTCCTAAATGATGTGTAGCGAAGAACATTACTTTTGTCAGATATCCCTATTATCACTGCATTACCATTTAGCATAGCATATCTTTCTATATGTGCATGATTATAAAAAGTGAAGTGACTGATATAATGACTTACCAACATAGAATGTGACCTCAAGTTTCTCTTCATATAGAGGCAAATCCTGAAACATATATAAATAGAAGTCGGAGATGTGCAAGACCTTTTAAAGGCAGTGAAAGTTTCATTTAAGGGTTAATGTGATTCAAGATCCTACCTGGTATCTAAGTGATGACAGTGTTTTGTCATATCCTGTTTGTCTTAGAAGGTTGTCATCATGTGAAACCACAACATAGCCATCCAGTGTGAGGTGACAGTCCATCTCCAACATATCAGTGCCCACTTCAACAGCACTATCAAAGATATGACACTGACATTTTAGAAGGTTAAAGTGGAGGGATGGCTAGAAGAAAAATGGACTCCGTAAGAGGGAAACTCACTGTGTAAATGCTTCTATTGTGTTTTCTATCTTCTCTCCAGACCCTAGAAATCAAATAAACAATTCAAGTTTAATGAACATATCATTGTAATTAATTCCAGCAGAGAAGTCATCACAGTGTTCACTCTAAACAACAGATTTGAAATAAAACCTGTTGAGATTCCTGGAGATCTGTGAGGGGAAACTTTAAGGTAAATTTTTTAATCCTCTATTAAATGTGCATTAAAGAACTGTCTTTAAGTCCCTCTTTCAATCTTTTCTATACAACCTGTACGGGACGTTTCTATAAATTCTTATTAGAATAAAAAAAACGTTCCTACGGTCCATCTTAAAGCTTCACAATAGAGATTCAGACTACACTGTAAAGACAAAATTCTCTTAAATTTATGGTAAAATACAGTTAGCTCAGGTGACCAGAAATACGCTGATTTCAGGCTTTTTGGGATGTAGTAATAAAAATATATATTTTTTTAATTTATTATTACTTTTTTTATCCCCTTTTTCTCCCCATTTTGGAATGCCCAATTCTCGCTACTTAACAGGTCCTTGTGGTGGTGCGGTTACTCACCTCGATCTGGGTGCTGGAGGACAAGTCTCATTAGCCTCTGCTTCTGAGACCGTAAATCCGAGCATCTTATCAGGTGAGACACCGCGGAGACTCCCAGCATGTGGAGGCTCATGCTACTTTCTGCGATCCACTCTCAACTCACCACACGCCCCATTGAAAGCGAGAACCACTAATCGCGACCACAAGGAGGTTACCCCATGTGACTCTACCCTCCCTAGCAACCAGGCAAATTTGGTTGCTTAGGAGACATGGCTGGAGTCACTCACCACACCCTGGATTCGAACTCGCGACTCCAGGGTTGGTAGTCAGCGTCAGTGCTCGCTGAGCTTCCCAGGCTTTATAAACTAACCTTCTGGAGCTTTAAAAGTCTGCTTTTCACTTTAATATGTAATGTTAATCTCTGTAGTAACCACAAAAGGCCACATGATGAATTAAAAGTTCTTAAACAGTGACCCTTTCAGGAGCAATAATTAATACACTTGTAGAGACAAACACAAAACACCATCAGGGTAACACATGTGACAGTAAAATAATGCAGTGTAACACAGAACACCCCAACGGACATAACTGAGATAAAAATGATGGGTAAGGCAGGTGATGGGTCAGGCAGGGACATCTGTTTTAACAATAGTTACCATAAAAAGTACATGTATACTCTTGTGAAACAATATATATTTTTACCATTAATAATATGGTCAAATAATATATTTACAATATTTTACTGTAAAATTACATGGATTGTCTTGTTAAAAATATTTTTTACATTTTACCAGAAATATTAAGGTAACTACACATTAACCAATTAATGTTTTTTTTTTATTTATTATTAATATAATTTTATAATTACAAAAATTATTTTGTGCTCAATTATTTTAAAAAGAACTGAATATATCAACTGACAAAGGGACATTTATAGAGCCTAGAATTCAACTTTGAACCTATCTCTTTTGAAAGCGTAGGTATCTTGGAAATCAGCACATCACACTGTTACCATGATTTTACAATCCAACAAATGCAAAACACTATGCTATGTTGATCTCAGTCATGAAACTTAAAATGACAGTCAAAAGAATATGAAAAAGCCACTTGCCTCCCCTGTGTGAAATGTGTCTGCAGTAGAATCCCAGGCGTTTCTTCTTATGAAGAATGTATGGATTGTGTAGCAGGTAAAGAGAACAAACAACATAAACTCCTACAGCCAACAAGAAGAGAAGAACCCCAGTCACCACTTCCATTCTGACAACTGCAGTAACAGAAATTCCCTGACTAAATGAACTTTGAGCCAGATATAATTCTAAACTATATGTCTGTTAGTATTGCTACATAAAGCAAATAATGTGTGCTCTATCAGCAGCTCTTTGGTTTAATATCTGAGGTTTTCCTCCACCTGCTGAGGAGATTCCCCTGTTCACTGTGTAAAGTGCTTTGAGTGTAGTGTCAGAAAAGCACTATATAAATGTAACACTCGTTCATTCATTCACCTGATTTTATAGGAGCTTTTCAGTGTTCCTTCCTCTATGTCTTATCTCATGTCTTATCTCATTGTGTTTAACCAAGCATTTGATCATACATGAGAATTGTGTGTAAGTTCAAGGGTGTGAGGTTAGGTATGAAACTGTATGAAATGGGCTGAACCAAGGACTCCTATCTTATTCTTCCATTGTATATTGCAAAACATATTGCACTGGAAACCTTAGAAATGAAAAAATAAGCTATTGTGACTGGAATAAAAGACTGATCAGCATACTTTACTATCTAGTTGTGTCATTTTTTTCTGATTGTTTTAGAAGCACCATATGAACAGCTAATCTTCTGACATGACCACAGAATCCATACTTCTTCTAAAGCTACATACTTCTTAACAGTGACTGAGCTAGGGGGTGGCCGTGGCCACCAGGGGCCGAAGCCTGACCACCCCACTCGCAATTGCTGTTGGTCATTTTTTGTTACAATTTAGTTCTTTAGAGGTGAAATCATCTCTGTACAAATGTACAAACTTAACACGTGTGCACACCAAGATCGCCAAACCTCTCCATCCCGGGTGTCATTATATTATGGTATGATACTATAGGAAATGGGGCTGAACCAAGGACTCAGTAGCTCTACACGTTATGGCTATTCACCGACAAGCGGCATCTCTTAGCAGACATTTTTGCACTGGCATCGTGTACTGTTCACCTTTGCCAGTTGTGCAACCGGATGCGTGTTGCATCAACAGTGTGGAAGAAAAGGGTTCGAATCCCACGTTGAAACCAGGAAGTATCCACAAACAACATAATCAGTGATGAATGCAATTCAAAGGTTGCATTTGTCCCTCTGATATTACATTTTTACTCCAATGATGGTCAGGTATAGGGTTGGGTTGGGGGATTCAGTTTATAAAATAAGTATTCAGCATACAGCCTGTACATCTGAAAATAAACTCGCTTTACAACTTACATTTGGCGCCTCTCTGTGGAGCTCACACGTGCCCATACGCCCGACAACACTTCCCGTTTTGGCCACTGGGGGCAGTATTTCATATTTTGGTAAGCACGGGCCAATTTTAGCTAAAGAAATGTCAACCACTGTTTCCGATTTCACTATGAGATCAGTCTGTTTAAAACCTTATTTAAAAAGTCCCACTAACCACCTACACAAGCAAACCTGCAGAGCTGGTAGAATGTAGATCTAACCTAAAGGTTGCTTAGACACCATTGCACTGAGAAAAATCCATCCATCCATCCATCGTCAACTGCTTATCCTGTGTACAGGGTCGCGGGGGGCTGGAGCCTATCCCAGCTAACATTGGGCGAAAGGCGGGGGACACCCTGAACAGGTCGCCAGTCCATCGCAGGGCCACACATAGACAGACATACACTCACACTCACCTCCACATCCACATCGACACCTAGGGCAATTTTTTTGGAGACACCAATTAACCTAGCCTGCATGTCTTTTGGATGGTGGGAGGAAGCCGGAGTACCCGGAGAGAACCCACGCAGACACGGGGAGAACATGCAAACTCCACACAGAAAGGCCGGGGCAACCAGGGTTTGAACCCACGACCTTGCACTGAGAAAAATGAATTTTTTAATTATTGGTTGTTGCATCCTGCGGGCCTTGAGATCATACTTGTGTTTCCGCATTTTATGAACACGGTTAACAGATTTAGTGCACATTTCACTGGCTAAACCACCCTCATTACAGCTAACGCAACTTGAATGGAGCTTGTCATGCTACTGTTTGTAAAGAGGCACACCTGGGCAATCATAAACACATTAGATGCCATTAGACCTTACAGTCCTAATAAACTCTCCAATGGGACACACACTGGAGTATTGACATCCACCCCCCTCTGGGACAGACACGGGGGGTCACTCCTCCACTTCCCCTATCTCTTCCAGTACTGCTTGTATCACACCGATGTTAATAAAAACAACAACAACCACTACTACTAATGGTAAAGCTGAAGCAGTCTGCTGACCTGTCAGAGGTCCAGAACTGCCCGTACTCAAGGTTATCTCATTTGAACTGAGTAACTTACTATGAGTATCATTCATTCATTCATTCAAAGTTGATCCAAAGTTTTCTACTAAAAGGTAGACTTTGAATAGTAGTGGATTGGAATATGTGTCTTTATGGTAGGTGTATTAATGTCCTATTTGTCAAAAATGACTTGCACAGAAAAGGAATATGTTGAAAGGAATGTTGAAAATCATCTAAACCCAAGACAATTTATGTAATTTCAATAATATAGTGCCGTTTAAAGGCAAAATCTTCTTGAATAAACAGCAGAAAAGAAGCATCTTTGAAAGCAGATGTTATTCTGTTGTTGCTCATTAGGATGAAGTGTCTGAACCTGTGTTTACCTTAGAGACCAAACTGTTGCAGTAAGACCAAACTGTTTGTCACATGCCTTCACCTGCAAGCCCACCCCTCACCACCAACCGAGAGAGTGAAGGACAGACGTTGGACTGAGCAAAAGGCAAATGCTGAAATTAAACTAGACATATCCTTTTATATTATCTAATAATACCTAGCTACCACATCTGGTTGACAATACATGACAATACCACCATATATGGTTGAGCCTTTACATCACACAACCTTTGCCAATAATTCAGAAAGTATTTTTCATTTTGCCCTTCCTCCTTTGGTTGAAAAACAAAAACCCTTTGGTGTGACATCAACTCAGTCAGCAGGTTCCATGAGACCAAGAGCTAAGACCATGTGGTGTAAAGACTATTCTTTTGAGAGCATTTTACTCACAACTCACAACTTACCCTTAAACCATTGACAAAAAGAATTCAGCTGTTCTACTGTTGTTCGTGCGTACATCTCTGTCCTTCCTCGAACTGTTACAAGCCATTTTGGAACACGTGTTGTTCCAAATATTGTCTGCTTACACAGTAAAAAGTGGTAACCCACAATTGTTATCTTAAGAAGCTATTTATACACTATCTAACTAGTAAAATCTGATTGTTGGTGCAGTTCAGATGTGTTCAGATCAATTCGGTTAAATAATATTTTTGACTTGAATAAAACAATTAATTTATATTTTATTAAGAAATAATGGTGTTTTCCCTGGTGGGCATCTTAAAGCAATATTCCGGGTTCAATACAAGTTGAGCTCAATCGACAGCATTTGTGGCATAATGTTGATTATGACAAATTAATTTCGACTCGTCTCTCCTTTTCTTTAAAATAAAGCAAGAATCGAGGTTGCAGTGAGTGTACTGAATATTGAAGGCCAATATACAGAATAATCTTTCAGATTGTATATGCTACAAAATGCACATGTAGGATAAAAAGACAGAGCTTGTGTTTATTTAGCCCTTGTGTTAAATCTAGGAGTGTTGTGCCCAAGAGAATGACCTGGACCCTAGAGAAACAGAAGAGGAGTACGGAAGTGTGAAGACCTCACCATTTGGTAAACGTGTGAAGGCACACTCACCTATATAATACACAAGGAGACAAATGCAGAGGCATTAGAAGAGAAGACAAGGAACGTAACAGTCACCATTGGATGAGTGGAAACAGGCAGTAAAGAAGATAGAAGCCATTGAAACTATTACTCCATTATGAAAGATCAATTAGAGAGGTGCTAATTTGATTCTGATAACTCTAAAAGTAGCAAGGAGAAAAGGACATCTCAAGAACGATGCTGGGTGTGGAAATGTACCCTAGTTTGGCCCTGGGACCTCAAAGACTGGGCGAATGCTTTTACAGAGGTAAGAGAGAATTGATCTTTCAAGAGAATGACCATACCAGGAATGGAAAGAGCAGGCTAAACAAAGGGTGGCTACTTTGAAGATGCTAAAAATATAAGATTTGATTTAAAAATGTTTGGTCACTTCATTATTCCCATACTTGCAATTGTATTATTTCATCATTTTGAAGACTTGACTATTATTCTAAAATTTTGAAAACTGTAATAATAAAGACAGAGTAAGTGTGTCCAAACCTTTGACTGGTAGTGTAAATGTGTGAATGTTTGTGGATAAATGCTGCAATAATAGAGAGAGAAAATTCATTGAAGTGCAGCACTCTGGATACCGTACTTATTCTTGAGTGCATTAGACGATGTTCTTGAATACGTTTCCGGTACTTTTCTCTAATAATATAATATCTAGCTTTATAAGATGTGGTGTCTTGCTCTAGTTAATTCTCACATGCATGTTTACATGTGCTTCCTACCCCCACATCTCTCCTGTAGATTGTGAACCCCTAGCACATGTGCCTTTGTACCCTACTACATGTGATATGGCAGCTCGTGCGCTTCCCGGTCGACTGTTGCAGCCGCCTCCTGCCACTGCAGAGACTTCTGTCAGTCCTCAGGATAATGTCAAAATGGAGCTTGAGAATGCATCATTGTGGAAACAGTTCAGCACAGTTGGCACAGAGATGATAGTCACTAAGAAGGGCAGGTGAGCACAATATATTAATATGAGAAACGAATATGAAATGTATAGACAACCATCAGGAAATGTTAGTCATACAAAAATATATCAAAATGTTCTACAGCGCTCTTTGAGTGTACATTGAACATTTTAAGATTATAAATCTAATTTATACCAGAAACAAATGAAAAACAAATATTTAAGATGCATTTTTAATATGCCACTAATCACATAAGCAAATTTGTGATACTGACTAAGTTAACTCATTTTTATGAGAGGTCAGAATTTCTGTCGTCCATTGAAGCACACAATGGAAAAGATCTTTGGAAAATTCTCAAATCATGCCGGCATAACATGGGTCATCCGGTTTTGCACAAACTTCCATGTCCATGTCAGCTTGAGCGCATGCTCCCATTAAAACAAAAGGGGATCATACCAAATACAAAGACATTTTGACATTCATGTAAACTAAAAAACAAAAACAAAAACTATTAAACTGGAAAATGCAAAATAGAAGCATTTTCATAACTGGACTTAAACTTGAATTCACTCTTTGCTTCTCTTTTTCTTGACCCATCTTTCTTAACCTTCTCTGTTCCTCAGGAGAATGTTTCCACAACTGCACTTGAAGTTGTCAGGGTTAAATCCATCCCTGCGTTACATTCTCCTTTTAGACATTGTACCTGTTGATTCCTCTCGCTATCGTTTCCAAGACAACAGCTGGCAGGTGGTAGGCGGGGCAGAGGCTCGACTGCCAGACCGTGTCTTCATCCACCCCGACTCACCTGCGACTGGAGAACACTGGCAGAACCGCACCATATCCTTCCACAGAGCCAAACTCACCAACAACACTCTGGACACACAAGGATATGTGAGTAAATAACTGCCAAACAATGCATCTTTCAATATTTTTCAATGTGCCTGTATCTACTGTATATTTACAAAAATGCAAATTAATAAATTTTTGTCATTATATAATCTTAACAGATCACTATTTTATATTAAAATAGTTAGAAATGCTCTAAAACTTGTATTCATATATTTTAATATTACTATTTAAGTGTACAAGATCTTTAAAGCATTGCATTATGTATACATTTAGCATTACAGTGTTTGCTAATGACTTATTCATGAAAGTTATTATAAAGTGTTACTTACATTTTTGGTCATTAATATGTCTCGACGTCAAACTTAAATCCTTGGCATTGCAAAATGATGGCACACTCTTTTCTCCTAAAGATCATCCTCCACTCCCTGCATCGATATCAGCCACGTGTCCATGTGATTGAGGCCCGAGATGTGCTGATTTGGGGAAAAACCCAGCACTCCTTCACCTTCCCTGAAACACAGTTTATTACAGTCACTGCATATCAAAACAATAAGGTACAGGAGAGAGAAATAAACAAGGACAATGATAATGTAACACTTAAAATACTTTAAAAGCATGAGAAAATAATATTTACACAATCAATAATTAATTACATATTCGTCTTTTTTTTTCTTATTTTCTAGATCACTGAACTGAAGATCAACTCCAATCCATTTGCAAAAGGCTTTAGGGAGAATGGCATGAACTGCAAGAAGTGAGTTATGCACGCACATAGCTAATAATTATTTATCTTAAACACCTTAAGCTACCAGAATTAAAAGCAGCCCCCCATTTCAGACAAAGGGAGTCAAGGCTGAAAAGGAAAATAACATCCAATCAAGAGGATTCCTTGGATATTGGTAAGGAAACAGTTTGATTATATTAAGTTCATAATTTATTCTACAACCTAAAAACATAAAGAGTAAAAGTATACTTGGTTTCTCCAACATTGCGTTTCTACTTGTGAAACACTTGTGTTTTCTCTGCTCCCCCCCTTAGAGACATGTGACCCATGTGATTCCACTGAGCTCCTCCCACTTACAGACTCTGGCTTTCATACAGAAGAATCATCTTTCCCAGAACAGACAGTCTCTGACCAACCGCTTGTCCTTGGTCAGTCGTTCTCTGAGATGTCTGACATTCCCACCTCAATGGGGAGTCAACCTCAAACAACCTCTGAAAATAATGTACAAAACAAGCTGATGAATGGGTAAGTCCTATAACTTCATGGCTCAATGATCATCCAATTTTCAACAAACTCTTTGGCCTGAGTGTAGTCCAGTTGAACATGCTTAACATGCGTTCTTACATTACTTTGGTGGTAAAAAACCTCAATACTTAAGGAGATAGCATTACATTCAAAAGCCTGTGCCATTCAACCGAATATGTTTTTATTTAGGTAAGTTGCTATATATTGACTTTACCGTACTTGTTCAGCAATATTCTTTTTAAACTGTAGCTTCACCATGACAGTAGTTGGCAAGAAAGAGAAAACTCACTGTAGAAGCAGACAGTTCACACTAATGTCCACTATAGCGCCCCTGGTGGCAACGTTGAGAATTGTGAACTGTGGTCTAAAAACATTTTGGACAACATCACACAAAATCGAGTTTGCGCAGCTAGAAGTGTCTGTGTTCACATACTTGCATAGCGCATGCTTCAGCCTTTACTCTGGACTCTTATTCTGTAATGTTATTCTGTAGCATGTTTATAAAAAAATCCTTTTCTAACAGGTCTGACCAAATGATGGGCCTTTCTGGATACACGTCCACTTTTCCAACCCCTCAGCTCAGCTCCTCAGCCCACTCGTCAGTACCTTTGCCTCAGTCGTCTTCCATCTATTCCACAGTGTCCTCCACACAGAACTCTGACCTTACTCAGCCCTCCATAATTTCCTCTCCACCCTCTTTGCCAGCATATTCCTCTATTCCTTCATCAGACTATCCTCTAAATTCCTCCACAACTATGTCCTCCACTATGACCTCTCCCCTTGGGTCTACGTACCCTCCTATTACTCATTCCACCCGTCCACACCTTCTCCCCTCTTCATCTTATCAGGAAAACCTGAGTCCTCATACACCTTTGAATCCACCATTCCAATCAATTCATCCCTCCTCTTGTCAAGAGTTAACAATCGACCCTGGTCAAAATCAGGTGGATGATGGTGGATTAAACTCCTCCAATGCAGCAACTCCCGCTGTCCAAGACCTGACCCAAACAGCCTTTCCATTCCCCCCAGTGCAGTCTTCGAGCAATCCTGACCCGACAACTCCTTCATACCAAAATGTACCCCAATCTGCCCCACTGTACCACGATGTGACACAGTGCCACCCTAACCCTATTTCCACCCTGTCTGACCCAAACACAACTCCAAATGCATTCCCCTTCCCTCCTGCAGCACAGTCCACCCCAAACGACATGATCACTCCATCCAATCCAAACCCAACTGTCTTCCCCTTTCCCCCCATTCAACAGAACCCTATCCTTCAATCAAGCCTCCATGGACCTACTCAAATTCCAGCAGCTGGTTCTTTTCCAGTTTCCCAACCATCATCCACCTCATGTCTGAGCACTACCACTACAATATCAAATCCAACAAGTGGATCCTTCTTCCCTTCCACCAATGTTGTCCATCAAGGCCCACTGCAATCCAACACACTGCACCCCATCACAGCATACCCAGTTCCCTCATTCCCTGTATCTTTACCTAGACACAACACGTCTGGCTCTTTCTCTAACCCTACTTCAACGGCTCACACCTCTTACTCCTTCCCTACTCCAATTCCATCTGGTCCACATCCATTTCAGAGCCTGGCTCTGCCTTCATCCAGCTCCATCCATAGTGTTCCTGCGATTCCGAACATGACCCAGATTCAGCCTACCTTCAATCAGTCATACCCCAATCCCACCTTCCCTCACATCCTGCCCCAAGCTGCAAACCCCTCTCAGACCTTTTTTTCCATTCAGTCTTCAGGCACCTCACAATTACTGCACCCTTCCCTCGCAAATCTCTCTGTTCCTCAAGTCTCAGCACATCCACAATGCTCTGTCTCTTCAAATGCATACCCTGCTGTAGCTCCTACTGAGATCGGCACCTTCTCTACGCTCAATTCCACTGCCCCCTATCTGCCAGATATGGTACTACACACTTCCTTGCTCCCTCCTCTGGATCCCTCTCACTCAACCACTGCTCAACCATCCCTTTATAACCCATTTCCTTCCTATTCACTGCGTCTTTGCCAGGACCCTCGATCCTCCATGCATTTACCCCTCAGGCATATTTATAGACAGCCACAGCATTCCCACACTCATGGTCAGGGGTCTTACTTTGATCTTGGAGGAAGATCCGTTTTCTGAGGATAAACAGAAAAATGACATGTAAGAAGTCTTTCAAGGACCTGAACATGACTGAGAATTATACATTAATGAACTGAAAAGGACTTCAATGCTTGAAGACGATGGAAACTTTGTTAAACAGTCATGACTGCAAATGACTGCAATTTCAAATGTAAAACTGTTTGTTGTTTATGGAAGCTCAGCTGAAAAGCAAGACATTTTGTATTGTTTGACTTTATATTTGGAGTACTATCCTGACTAATATTTGATGAAGAGATAATTAGCAGTGCTGTATATTTTTCTTAATTCTATTTGTATGTTTATAAAGTATGATTGAGCTTGACTGAGATTTTTCTTGAGTTTTTTTTTCATACAATACACAAAATATGTGTATTGTATGTATAGACAGCGAGTGACTATGATGAGATTACTGTTTTGAGGAAATAAAATACATAGGAATCTTAATTATTTACATTTAAAGCATTTAGCTGATGCTGTTATCCAGAGAAATTACAAAAGTGCTTTAGCACCAGCCATTATATAGGGGAGACCTATCACACAGGGTAGTTATTTTATATTCACAAAAGCTAAACCTCAGTTGCCATGGTTTTGGATGAAAAGCCACATTAAAAGAGTAGTTCACCAAAAAAATGAAAATTCTCTCATTATTTACTCTTTCTCATGCCATCCCAGATGTGCATGACTCTTCTGCAGGACACAATTTAAGATACTTAGAATAATATTTCAGCTCTGTAGGTCCATTCCATGCAAGTGAATGGGTTGGCACCCATTCACTTGCATTTATATGCAAGTGAATGGGTGCCAACATTTTAAAACTCCAAAATCCACATCAAGGCAGCATAAAAGTAATCCAAATGACACCAGTGGTTAAATTAATGTGTTCAGACACGATATGATAAGTGTGGGTGAGAAACAGATCAATATTTAAATCATTTTTTGTCATAAATTCTCCTCCCTGCCCATTAGGAAGGATAATTTATAGTAAAAAAGGACTTAAATATGGATCTGTTTCTCACCTAACATATCAAATTGCTTCAGAATATATGGATTCAACCACTAGAGTCATCTGGAGTACTTTGTGTATGGACCTACAGAGCTGAAATATTCTACTAAATATCTTAAATTGTGTTCTGGTGAAGAAAGAAAGTCATACACATCTGGAATAGCATGAGGGTGAGTAAATCATGAGAGAATTTTCATTTTTGCGTGAACTGTCCCTTTAACTGTGGTTTCTCTATTGGTTCTACATGTTAGTTTTGTTCAAATTTTGGGAACATAAATGTTAAACCTCTATGTACTTAAATACAGTATTCAGAATTGTGATTTGGCATTGCTTTCATATCTGTTCCAAAAATCAACCTTTCTCTCACACAAACACATGCACTCATGCACACACGGTCTATTTAACAATCAATTGATTCTTATGTCACTTAGCCTTCAGGGTTGATACTAGACATTTGCTCATGGTCAGGTGTTGATAGTGGGTGAGCATTGGAAACTGAGGAAGAGTCATTAAAATCAGGGTGATAATTACCCTAACTCCCCCTCTTCCACCTTCCCACCTCCATTATTTCTCTTTCCTCCCTTTCCATTTGGTGATGGGCAAAGAGGGGGTTTAAAATAAGGTTAGATAAACAACATTCCACTAATGGACAGATTGCTGAGACACAGTTCTAATGAGTACAACATTATTGAAATGGGGTTTGATTTGAATTAATTTTATGTTGTCCTTTTTGTGCAAAACCAAGTCAGTTTCCACTGGATCTCTGCAGTGGCAAATAAAGTGCAGGAACAGATTACAGACTGAGCCAGTGTTGCTAGTGCAATCTCTGACAGTCAGGGGCCTCAAGCTGAGAGAAATCCAGAAACATGTAAAAAAAATATGTAAAATTGTGATACAGGAAAAACAAAAAATATTGTTTTGCAACTTTTGCCATTTTTAATATTTTCCATAATATTTCCCATTGTTTGGAAATTTGATCTTGCAACTGTGATAATTGTTTTGGTGGACAAAATTGTTTCAATACTTATATTTCTTTAAGAAATAATGATAAAAGAGGAATCCAAACTACTTATGTCATACATGTTTTTATTTTTAAGAATGTAATCTTTTTAATGAGACATTTATTTATTTATTTATTTATTGTCTGGGTGGTTACACCACTTAGACAATTTTTTACTTTAAGCCACAGGTAAAATATCCAAATTACTTTAAACTCAGAAATTGAAAGCATGTACATCATAGAAGTTTATTCAAGTAACTGTGTGTTAATGTTTGTGTGTGTATTTTAAATACACTTTTGATGAGGTGTCAGTTAGAAAAATGGTGTAATGCCATTGACCCATATTATAACTTTATATTTATAGACAATTAAAGATTATATGTAATACATTTGACTGCAAACCTATTCCTTTTTCAGCTAGAAAGTCATTTCAGAGTAGTGTTGTCAAATGTACTGATACTTCAGTACTAAGTCGATACTAAAATAAAAAAGATGTAACGATACCAGTGTTTCTGCAGTACCGGTAGTACCGAGCACAGACTCTATTCGATACCAGAACGCAATATGACTGACAAACGACTCATTTTGAGCACATGCTCTGTTACTCCTTGTACACTGAAATGGACAATTAATTAAATGAAAATCGTGACATGTCCTAGTGTGATTTATTAAACCACTAAAAGCTTACATTGTATGAGCTGAGTACTTTAAATATATCCGACCACTCATCCACTAGAAACTCTACAGACATTGAGAAATCATTGAGAGTTATATGAGATGACAGAGCAGAGCACTAGTCTACTGTGAACCACGCAGCACATGGAAACAATATATTTATAGAATTAAAGCATTTGCTCTTTAATCTGAGCTTTATATCGCATTTAAACCAAAAGAGTTGACCAAAGTGCTTCAGTGATAAAATTTAAAACAGAACATTTCAAAATTACCACATACACAAACACCAGTAGTCTAAAATACAAACTCCCCAAAAATGTGTCTATATTTCATTTGTCAGACCAGTGTAAAGGGAGGAGATTTCAGACGTGACTTAAAAGTCGTCAATGATCACACTGCGGCAAACAATTTATCTGGAAAAGCGAAGCTTCAAAAAATAAAAAATAAAAATTATACTTTCAATTGTTATACTGTAAGTTTTAAGAATTAACTGATTAGACACCATTTTTGAAGATGAAATGAAATGAAAATAAAACATGGAGTTCTGGAAAATAATAATTATAATAATAATAACAAAAAGGAAAACATGATTTGGTAAAGAATAAAACCAATATCAGTAGGGTGCTACTTAAAAACACTTGAGCAATGCATTCTTAATTGAGAAACACTTGAAGGAGACATGCATTTATTTTAATTTATTATATACATAGAAATGCAACTTTTTAAATAGGTTAAATTAAATTGGTATCATAAAACCGTAAAATTTCAGTGGTACCTGAAATATATATATATTTATTTATTCCTCTTCAAACATGACCACCATTTAAGTATTGTATGTATAAACTTTTTACTCTTGACCTATTGCACTGACAATGTTTACTCTCGTCTGCTCTCTCTCTATCTGGCCCTGTGATCTTCTCTCTGACTCTGCGGTGGAGCTCTTGTCTCAGCAGGTCTCTCTCCTTGTGGATGCCCTGGAGTACAGTGCGGTTCTCCTGAGCTCTGCACACCAGATATGGCAGCGTGTCGTCCACTAAGCTGTACGGCACTGACTTATACACTGAGAAACCATGCTGAGTTATGAGGGGGAGAGGAAATGTTGGTTTGAGAGGTGTTCAAGAGATGTGAGAAAATAATTAATTCAGTGTTCCTGACTAAAATGAGCAATATATACAAATTATTGACGTATAACCCTCTTACCTAGAGTTAGTGATACTTGGTCACACATTCCAAAACAGACAGAACTACCGTCTCTGCCAATGACTCATTGTTCCATTCTGAAACACAGAAACAACAGGGATATTTCACCCAAAAATGAAAATTCTCTCATCATTTACTCAACATCGTATCATCCCAGATGTGTATGAATTTTTTTATTCTGTAGAACTCAAACTAAGTTTTTTGGAAGAATATTTAAACTCTTTGGGTCCATACAATGCAAGTGAACAGTGGCCAAAAACTTTGAAGCTCCAAAAAGGACACAAATGCAGCATAAAAGTAATACATTTGACTCCAGTGGTTTAATCCATTGGCCCTATTTTCATGAGTGTGCAAAGTGTAGTGCTTCATGCAACGACCTTGCGCTGCGTCTTATCACATTTACGTGAAAGTGCTAATTCTAAGTGCAATTTACATGCCAGTGCAAGTGGGCGTGGGTGGGAGTGTTTACACTAACTTTGGGTGTCTGCACACAAACTGTGTGTGTATTATACGTAGTTGAAGTGGCACAAAGTGCAATTTGCTATTTTCCTGAAAAAATAAGTCATTGCCTTAAGACATTTCAGAAGCACATCTGTTTTCAGTGCAAAGTTTAAACTCTTTGGTAATAAAGTTCATGTCCAAACTCTGAACATATTGTGGAACATCAAATTATGTCATTGACTATCAGAGTTTTTGCCATCTTATAAAACAAATATGTATGAGATTTGTGTTAAATTATCTATAGGTCATGGTTTATTTTTCAATTATTATAATTATATATACATTTAATTGTTTTATGATCTAATTTGTATTGGTATTTTTCCACCTGTTGTCATAGAGATCTTTAAGTTACTGCAAATCCAATATTTGGTTTTGGTATATGATTGTATTTGTACCATTTTGTTATTTTGATTATATTTTCATTTCGTTTGAAGTGTTTATTATTTTTGGTTTAATTTTTTCGTGTTTCAATAAATTAATTTATTTTGTTCAAAATCAAAATCGCCAGTAGAAGTGTGTGCTGATACAGTCACTATTAATACTAGCCATGATTCGTCTCAGTAGATGAAAATTATTATTAATTCTTACATTTCCTATAATTTAACATCCAAATGATCACGAGAATTACATTTTCTAAGCATATAAAAAGAGCTTGTCCATATTTCTATTATTCTAATTCAATGCATACAGTCCATTTACACAACTAACTTCTTCTGAATGTGCTGTCTTTGTTTATCACTGGTATTTGACAGGAAATTAACTATATAATAGGATGCAGATGGTGCAATAACTGGAGAAAAACCTCAGAATTAAATTGCACTTGACCCAGTCCATCAGCACGTGGCGTGCTCTTTTTCACCAAACTCACTTGCGCCTATACTTAGCACATGCTTGCACGAAAATACCAAAACTTCATGGCCATGGTCACTGACTCTGCGCTTATGACATATGGCATAGCGATGTGCTAGCACTCTTAAAATACGGCCCCATGTCTTCAGAAGCAATATGATAGGTGTTGGTGAGAAACAGATCAAGTCCTTTTTCACTATAATTCTACTCCCTGCCCAGCAGGTGGCGATATGCAAGAAGATTGCAAATCGCCAAAGACAAAAGAAGAATGTGAAAGGAAAAGCGGAGATTAATAGTAAAAAATTACTTAAATATTGACCTGTTTCTCACCCACACCGATCATATCGCATCTGAAGTCACTGAAGTCAAATTGAGCACTTTTATGCTGACTTTATGTGCTTTTTGGGGCTTCGAAGTTCTGGCCACCATTCACTTTTATTGACTGTACCAACAGAGCCGAAATATTTTAAAAAAAAATCTTTGTTTGTGTTCTGCAGAAGAAAGAAAGTCAAACACATCTGGGATGGCATGAGGGTGAGTAAATGATATACACTCACCTAAAGGATTATTAGGAACACCTGTTCAATTTCTCATTAATGCAATTATCTAATCAACCAATCACATGGCAGTTGCTTCAATGCATTTAGGGGTGTGGTCCTGGTCAAGACAATCTCCTGAACTCCAAACTGAATGTCAGAATGGGAAAGAAAGGTGATTTAAGCAATTTTGAGCGTGGCATGGTTGTTGGTGCCAGACGGGCCGGTCTGAGTATTTCACAATCTGCTCAGTTACTGGGATTTTCACGCACAACCATTTCTAGGGTTTACAAAGAATGGTGTGAAAAGGGAAAAACATCCAGTATGCGGCAGTCCTGTGGGCGAAAATGCCTTGTTGATGCTAGAGGTCAGAGGAGAATGGGCCGACTGATTCAAGCTGATAGAAGAGCAACTTTGCCTGAAATAACCACTCGTTACAACCGAGGTATGCAGCAAAGCATTTGTGAAGCCACAACACGCACAACCTTGAGGCGGATGGGCTACAACAGCAGAAGACCCAACCGGGTACCACTTATCTCCACTACAAATAGGAAAAAGAGGCTACAATTTGCAAGAGCTCACCAAAATTAGACAGTTGAAGACTGGAAAAATGTTGCCTGGTCTGATGAGTCTCGATTTCTGTTGAGACATTCAGATGGTAGAGTCAGAATTTGGCGTAAACAGAATGAGAACATGGATCCATCATGCCTTGTTATCACTGTGCAGGCTGGTGGTGGTGGTGTAATGGTGTGGGGGATGTTTTCTTGGCACACTTTAAGCCCCTTAGTGCCAATTGGACATCGTTTAAATGCCACGGACTACCTGAGCATTGTTTCTGACCATGTCCATCCCTTTATAGCCACCATGTACCATCCTCTGATGGCTACTTCCAGCAGGATAATGCACCATGTCACAAAGCTTGAATCATATCAAATTGGTTTCTTGAACATGACAATGAGTTCACTGTACTAAAATGGCCCCCACAGTCACCAGATCTTAACCTAATAGAGCATCTTTGGGATGTGGTGGAACGGGAGCTTCGTGCCCTGGATGTGCATCCCACAAATCTCCATCAACTGCAAGATGCTATCCTATCAATATGGGCCAACATTTCTAAAGAATGCTTTCAGCACCTTGTTGAATCAATGCCACGTAGAATTAAGGCAGTTCTGAAGGCGAAAGGGGGTCAAACACAGTATTAGTATGGTGTTCCTAATAATCCTTTAGGTGAGTGTATATATAAATGTCACAAAAAACATAACAGTAATCTCAAACCTTCAAATGAGAGCATGCAATGAGAGCAAAATTTATTGTACTGTAGATAACATTTTGTCAATTTGTGTGTTGAAACTCTGGTACCTCTCCTATTTTGTTTATTCTCCGAAAGTTGCATAGGAAGTGTGTGTTTTCACTCGCTGTTAGGCCAGGAAACATGCTTTCCTATTGGATAAAAACAGCATCTAAAGCAATGAAAATTAAATGTATAGCGGATTACGATAAGCCTTTGATGTGCTGCAATGGAATGGCACATATCTGTCCCTCTCCCTCCATTGCTTTGACAAGCAAGTTCAGATCGTATTGTTCAGTCTTTAGCAGACAGGTCAGCTTAACCTGAACATGATTTAATATAATTATTAATAACAACAGAGAGAAATGGAGAAATAAACAGTTATTATGGCAATAATTAAACTTTCAAAACAAAAAGACAGAATATAATTCTGACAAATTGATCTATCGGACAAAAAAAAAAAAACCTGTTCATAAGAAAGGAGCTTCATATTAGGGTAAGAATGAACACTCACACACAGCTCAGGACTGACTAGAGCTGTGATCTTCAGCTGCATCATGGGATTCTTACTCCAGCCATTACTGTGAGACTTGTGTACACACTCCAACATGGTCGCCAGGTTGACTTCGTATCTGCGTTCTCTGTAGATATATGTCATGATAATACAAATGCTTGTGTCCATGAGGATGTTGTTTTTAATATATTACATAATTAAGTAAAAAAATTATTTATTGCAGTATGTGCTAGTGAAGTGGAATACACAGCAACATCCGCTGGTGAGTCTCTATTGGACTACGATGGATTGCCTCGGTATTGACACCTAACGCCTGTTGTAATTTCATAGGAAGTTTGCACAAACCACTGAGCATTGTGGTGCAACACTTCCTCTAGGCTCATTGGATCATCCTTGATTTCAAACAAACTTATTTCATATTGACATTATGGGATATTTTTTATAGAATTTTGAGAAAAATAATGAATTTAATCCATTTTGAAAAAAGGCTGTAACATAACAAAATGTGGAAAAAGTGAAGCTCTGTTCATACTTTGCGGATGCACTGTATGTGGTTGCTAACTGGCCCAGGTCAAAAGAGCACTCCTCCAAGTCACATGATCTTTTCCCTATTGAGTACATGCAATCAAAAAAGAAATTAAAGAAACACAATTCTAAAAAACTTAATTTTCGTATGTTCAATCAGTTAAATGTGTAAAAGTTGGGACTACATGAATACTTTTGTGGTGACAATGTAGTATTGATGAAATTTCCATTTCCCAGCATGCTTTGCATGGAACAGGATAGGAAGAAAGGGTTGAAATGGTTATTTTATGCATTTTTGAGCAGGATGAGAATAGGAGATGTGTTCATGTTTACATTTCTGTTAAACTGGTAGAAAAAAGTGTTTTGCTGGAGTTTTGGGGGTCATAGTGGTTAAGATTGGGGCTAGTGCCAAGTTTGAGGATGGACTATAATTGACAGGGCAAAAGTTTCACTGTCCTGACACCTGGTATACACTTTATATTAATAATAATAACAATAAAAAAAATTGTTGTACTTCTGCAGAAGCTTGTACCATCGATTAACCAACTCGGAGCTCATAGTAGATGTGTCTTTGAAGATTATCAAGTTATCGTTAGAAATCGCTTAATTTATGGAACCTTTTGCACTCTGTTGTAACCTGATTGTTGAGCACCATTACTCTGTTCAACAGGAAATAGTTTTATGATACTTTAAAAAAACATTTGGACTTTAAAATGAGGCACCATCAACTGCGTCTGAAAATACAGAATGCAATATTCATTGTCGAACACAAGGACAGGTTTTAAAGTCCATCATGGATGTTTGGACCAACATGAATGTAAACTAACAATTTACCTTTTTTTGGGTGAACTATACTTTAAATATTAGCAAAACAGTCCTTAATGTACAAGTCTCATAGATGTAGTTTATCATATGAAGAACAAAATGTTAATATGAGGAGCCACTGCTAACAACACAATTCAAAACAAGACACAAACGACTGAATAACATTTATTAATTCATCAGGTTTTAAAACAAATAACTAGATATTTCAGCTCAGAACCCTAAACTAGCACCACAAGCTGAAAACTCCCATGCTCGCTATAGAAGTAGTTCATTATGGTGTCCTTAAAAATAAAATTGAGTTTAAATGTTTTTGTGATATCTGCAACTACAGCTCTGCAAGTCAAAGGGTAAGGCAGACAGGCTGATGTATTGAAATCAATCTGGAGGAGATGCACGTGGCTGGACAGCCAAGCAGAGGAACCTGCGGTCTGATTCTGGAATGAAGGCGTGTTTGGAGCGGGCTGCACTGGAATCAGTAGGAGCCCTGGTTCTGGGACCTGTAGCCTCCTCGCTGGTAGTTCTGTTTCTGCTGATAGCCGCCTTTCTGATCTAAAGGGGGACACAAAACAGAAATTGAGGTTCGGAAGTCATAAATATGGCTTAATAGTCATTCACTGAGTCAAGAGGTTCAGGAGACATTAACAGATTTTCAAGGAAGAACAAGACTGAGCAAGAAAGAGTGAGGGAGGGCCTTTGAACGACCACATGGAAAGTTGCCACCGCATTCGTTTGAAAAGGCAGAAATTAGTGAGTGGGTGGATGAGTAGATGAATGAAATGATTGAACATGTTCATAACCACCTCGATGGTAACCTTGCTTCTGTTGGTAACCTCCCCTCTGGTCTGGAGCTGCATAGTGAGAAGTGTTTAGAGACAGCTGCACGTGCACACACAATCTCACACTTTCTCCAACACAAAGTAATTAGACACACTTCAAAGCAGCTGTGTCGAGTGACCACAAGTGAGAAGCGCACATCTGAATGTGTGTATGGATTCTCATTTATTCTGTCGTGGTTGTGTGCAAATGATAATTACCTCTCTGATAGCCTTGCTTCTGCTGGTAACCTCCTTTCTGATCTGTGTGTGAAAAGGTCAGACAAAGCTTGAAATCATGGTGCCACTTCTACTAGAATCAGTTTAATTTTCCAAATACATGATTGCCTTTTTTCTACTTTCCCACATTTTCTATCTAGGGATGAGAAGCGTAACGAATTTAAAGGGCTAGATCCCCCAAAATGAAAATTTTGTTCCAGGTTTTCTTTAGTTTGGCTCTCGAAACAAAAAACAAAGGGACAAAATGTTCTCCTAACGTAGAACTTTGAAGCTCCAAAAGCACATAAAGGCAGCAAATAAGAAAACCAGTGGTAAAATCCATGTTTTCTGAAGCGATATGACCGGTATGGGTGAAAAATAGATCAATATTTAAGTTCTTTATTGTTACAAATCTCCACTATTGACCATTCACGACCAGAAGGTGGCAAAATGGACAAGGAATATGAATCGACAAAAAGGAAAGAATGCGAAAGTGGAGATTTATAGTAAAAAAGGACACAATTATTGATCTGTTTTTATTACCCACACTATCATGTATCTTCTGAAGACATGGATTAAACCACTGGAGTCTTATGGATTACTTCTATGCTGCCTTTATTTGCTTTTTGGACTTTCAAAGTTCAGCCCACCATTCACTTGCATTGCGAGGGCCTAGAGAGCAATTTTTAGATTTATGAAAAATCTTCATTTGTGTTCATCAGAAAAAAAGTTGCAAGGGTGAGTAAATGGTGAGGATTTTACATTTTGTGGGAAAAAAACAGTAAGTTTCATGTTTTCCAAACCACACCAGTGTTAAATCTACCTCTGTTGAAGTAGCCTCCATAGACGCCTTGTTTGAGGTCAAACACACGTTCGTTGTTTTCTACCAGGCCGCCCAATTTCTCAGCCAGCTGCAAGGCCATGTTCTGCAGGGATGTGGGTTCTGTCCTGTGCATCACCACTGTCTGAGTCGGCTGGTCCAGAGATCCCTGAGCAAATGAATGAGAAATGAATGACGGTACCCTGAATCTACATTGGACAGTAGTTAAATGGCCCTTTTAAAGCTGTAAAAATGACCTTTACCATGAGCTCTTCATTGATGATCATCTTGCTGATAATACTATGTACTGTAGGTAACTCCAGCTCAAACATCTCTGACAGAGTCTCCATACTGTAGAACAAAAGGAGAGAGTGAAATAAAGCTTACAAAGTTTTAGAATTAGTCAAAATATTTTACAGTTCATTTTAGACATATACTGCAACTTGTTTTAAGGGTTAAGTGTTGATAACAAGTACCTGATTGAGTCATACACGCTACTGTAGGTGAAAAGGTACGTGCGCAACGACTCCTCTTGAATCTTCCTGTAAGTTACGAGTGGGAAAAAAAAGTAAAAAAAATAAAATAAAATATAGATTAAATGTAAAGTGGCCCCAAAAAACATGTATGAATGTCAGCACATAAAGAATATATCAAACCAAGTGGCATCTGCAAACAAAACCTTCTAGACTTATTTCTCAAAGCTAACTTTTCTGAGCCATTTTTGAAATTATTTCAACTAGTCCTAATATTATTTTTAGTGGATGTATATAGTCAGTTCTCCTCAAGTTCACACAGGTGTCCTAGCAGAGTAACTACAAGTGTAGTTCATCACATTAACTCTGGACGTTTTTCTTCAAAATAAAAGCCACTTCCTTTGATATTTTGTTATCTAATGCAGTGACATTGATATATTTATAAGTATGTCTTAATTGTCCAAATACTTTTTGGAGCAACAGTGAACGAGGCAAAAATTAACACCTCCAGGTTCACCAAGTCTCTACCTGACGAGCATTTCGCGCACACGCTGGGTTTCTGGGAATAGATCCCACACTTTGCTGTTCATC
The DNA here is from genome assembly GCF_025860055.1 of Xyrauchen texanus. Lineage (NCBI taxonomy): Eukaryota > Metazoa > Chordata > Actinopteri > Cypriniformes > Catostomidae > Xyrauchen > Xyrauchen texanus. Next base: position 26,250,851 of record NC_068315.1, read on the forward strand.
TTCTCATTGATGATGAAGCTATGGCAGGTCCTCCAGTCACCCATCTTCATGGCTTTGCTAGCAGCCACGACGTGCTCCCTCATGCTCTCAGGAGGGCCTGTGGAGGACAGAGAAGTGCAAAGCTGGCTGTCTTTCACCGACATCAAATGACTGTAGATTTCGATTTCCCATCTGCCAATTTTTTCTCCTTTCCCTCTCACCCACCCAGTAGTGGTTGTCTCTCGCCCACCCTCAGCTGGTGGTGGAACTGTTTGCTGATCATCCTGCGGCGGGCATCAAACTCGTGGGCCGCCATGTACGGGATCTCCAGCAGCATGGCAGATACCAGGTATACGCACTCCAAAAGCTCCAGATTAATGTGCATGTGGAACGGCACCTGAGAGATTCATACATGTCAGATATGAAACTAGTTACCACTGCTACAGAGCTTAAATTATAAAAATAAATATTAATAACTGATATTTGAAATTCAATACCACAGTAAAAATGGATATGTTATTATGCTAAAATGTTATGTTAATATAAACATATTAAATAAAAACAATGGCTTGTTGCCATGGTGTTTTTCAGTGAAGTAAATGCATGAAGTAAAAATATTGTTTTGCATCGCGATCTTCATTTGAACGATATCGATACATCAATCCCAAGATCGATCTTTCACTCAACGCGCAACCCTCCACCACAATGAAAGGAAATCACTCGCATTTGCAACCAATTTTTGCACTATGTGCCTAAAGTGAATATATTTGGCAACTGGCTGGTAAATGTTTACATTTAACTTACCAATATTTGTGTAGTTTAGTTGTGAAGTGTTCAGCAGCAAGATCCTTTCACAATGTGTTGAGAGTAAAATTGGTTCTGTGTAATGTGTGTCCAAAGACGAGATCCACGCAACCTGTTTGTCATTGAATACGGTCACTTCTAATACCCTTTCTGTTCTTTACAGTTATTTAATTCTGATGCATCGCACAGATGAGGTAAAGCAATTAGAGTCCTCTCTAGTTAAAATGCTCATTTAAAGGAGCTGTTTATAGAAATGCTGCTTTTTGTTAAAGAGACAGTACCGGTTTTAGCACGTTCAACACATCAATGAACATATACTTGTAAATAGTATATATTATGCAATTTAAAATAAAATAATACATGAAATATATTTCATATATTAAAAAAATATTATTTGCTCATTTTTAAAAAGCCAAGATGTGACCAAAATGATGAAAAAGTAAATATGATAATTCAGATAATTAAAATGTCACGTTATTTTTTGGTCACTGTGTCAAGTTAAACGTAGTTTAAAACTTAGAAAAAACATCTCGAGATCCCTGCATTTCAAATTGCGCTCCGCCCAGCTGTGTTTAAACACAAGAACACATTTTCATCATGTGCTGTTGCTAGTGTCAAGCAAGCCTATGTGTGGGGTTTGTTCTGTACAGCAGCACATGGACAATACAGCTGGAGTTTCACTTACTGCCCCCTGCTGAAAACAGGCGGTACTTCAAGCTTGAATTGCACAGATGGTAGGAACATTCCTTGATATGGTCCGGCACATGATGAATTGCATGATTTTTTTTTTACAAGCAATATTTTTTAAACAATGAAAATCGCACTGAATTAATGTGTTAAATCGACAGCAGTAATATTATTAATAAAAGATCATATTGGCCAAAAAAAACAAACAAACAACAAAAAAAACTAATTTAAACTTTATTAACCTGTTACAACTACTACCTAAACATTTCAGAGCTTCTTGAATCAAATTGTTGCAAGACGAACACAAATGTCAGTGAATTCAAATCACAACTCTTGTGATCTTTACAACAGAAACCCGCTGATCTTCCAGAATGTGCGTATTTCCCTCTAATCATTAGTTTTGAATGCAAGTGAGATGTGGATTTACCTGTCGCCTCTTCTCAATCTTCTCCTGTTCGGCGTTTCTCTCCTGCATATTCCTCATAAGGAGTCCCTGACCCAGCAGTTCTTTGGCTCTTCCGCTGGACTGGATGTCCAGTAGGGCATTGTGGGCATCTTTAATCATGCCTTGACGGAACGCACAGATACCCAGCTGCACCATAGTCCTGTTGTATAGGATCTGAAAGAGGGCACAAATCAATGAGCAAACCCAATTAAATTCACACTTACCAAGTTTTGTCCAACAGCAGTCTGTATAATGCATAACACTGTGTGTGTACCTGGACAGGTGGGTCGGCGTGCTGGATGTTGTCCTGTAGATGGCTCATGAGCATGAGATCTCTGGCCTGGTACCAGCGGCTGTGCAGGGCATGATGGTAGATGTGGCACAGGATGGCGCAGGTGCGGATACGGTCTGTGCGGTCCTTGGCATAGATAAACTTACAAAAACGATCCATGATGAAAGCACTGTCCTCTCCCTCACTCTCCTCCTGATCCTGCTCGGACTATCAGGAAAAAAAAGAGAGTGAGGCCAAAGGTAAAGCATGAATATTCTGAGTATTTTAAACTCATTGGCCACATTAATGCAATAAAGGAAATGCGTTCACTGCAGTTTTTGTTGCAAAATGTTGTTCTTTGAATGGGGGAGCTCCCTCCATCATTGGTCCTAAACACAAACTAAATAAAAGAATTTACATTTATGCATTTGGCAGACACTTTTATCCAAAGCTACTTACAGTGCACTTATTACAGGGACAATCCCCCCCGGAGCAACCTGGAATTAAGTGCCATGCTCAAGGATACAATGGTGGTGGCCGTGGGGATCGAACCAGCGACCTTCTGATTAACAGTTATGTGCTTTAGCCCACTATGCCACCACCACCAGTGTTAGTAGTGCTCCAACAATATCATAATGTATTTCTATGAAGACACTCACTTTAGTCTCTCCCTGTAGGCCCAGGCTGCGACGATGAGCTTTGTAGTCAAACTTGTAGTAAGTGTGCATGATCCTGCGCAGGTAGATGCGGCAAACTTCTTCTGTGCTGCCTTTAGTCTCCAGATACAGCAGCAGACGGTCAATGATGCCACACGCACGGCCCTCGTCCTTCAGGTTATCAACATATTCTGCAAGAGCACGAGTCACCAGCATCAGGACACAGACAAAAGTGTAGGCCTTTCCAAATGAGTTTACAGCTGCCCTGTTATGTGGCTGAAATAATCATATAACTCACCCTGCGAGTGAGGGTCTGTGTTCTGCATGATTTTGGTGAACTCCTCATCCATCCTCTCCACCAGAGTCAGAATACAGCCACGCACACGGAACGGCTGAAGACAGGAAAAAACACTTGTTATATAAAACATTACATTTAAGCTAATAAAATATAAAATGTGAATGAAAAGCCATTCACAATCCATTATATTGTATTTCCCATGAATTTCAACAAGAAACATGATATTCAATGAAAAAAAATAAAAAACATTAAAAAAAAAGTAGGACCGGACTTCATTTTATCCACTGGGAACTGATTGGATAGTAAGAAGTTGAACCAGGTGGTTGGAGTGGGGAAACTGAAAAATTAAGAGGAATTTGTGATGTCTCCTTATAAAGACCAAAAATTGTTTTGGAACAACATCCACCAATATATTGTGCACAATAAGACCAAGAATGTGCAAGTGATGGGTGTAATTTTTTTTAACATTTAAAAACGTTCTCCTATCCAATCTTTAAATGTATATATAAGTAAGCCATTTGTAAGTTGTTTTCCCTGAAATATATAAACACTGAGGCATCAAGACATTGATCTGTTTGTTTGAGCATCCTGACCAGCCGATTACACATTAGCTAAAGCAATGGTGTGAGTTCATCCATTTTTTGGAATTATGCACAAAACGTTTTAGTATTCCTCAACCTCAAAAAATTAAATAATAAATAAATATATATTTTATAACAGCTTAATTACTAAAAGTGTATAGGGTCATTAAAGACACAAAATATGTAATAGTGTCTTTTAAATTCAAGGACTTTTCATGCACATTTTTATTTGTTTTCAAGGACTATGCTTGAGATACCATTACAAGAAATTCATTATTTGTTCATTTTAAATAGAAACATTTTATTAATTACTTCACGGTTCATTTATTTCTTTATAAAACACCACTTATTATAAGTGCAACATATCTCTTTAACTACATATTCTCTCAGTAACAATTCTTGGTTCATTCATGACGAAATTGATGCGTTATTGTAGTGTACTCCCTTAATACACACTTCATTTTCCAATAAAAGTGAATAAATGTCCACGTGACTCGTGTTTTCTAAAGTCACACACCAGATTTATGAGAGGAATGGTCCCAAATTGCAAATGGGTTATTCTCAAAAATGTTTGACTTTCTAACTTGTTCAGTTTTTGCATATAAACGCTTAGGGTCAATATTTTGTAACATGTTGACATTCATTTTTATTCATAAAAAGGACAATCTGGCTGTTGTTCTTTCTTTTTTTATTTAATTTAGTTTCACGAATGAAGCAAGTTAACACTAATGAGTTAAATGGGTTACAACACATTTTGAGAGTTCAATGGGGTACAACAACAAATATTTTTGTGTGAAAATGTATAATAATGAATTAATAACTTTTTAACATGCTGGGGAAAATCACATAATGCATATTTAAGCAGCCTATGAACTTTGACCTTAAAAATAATTTTCCACAACGTTTTGTATTAAAAAAATTAAATAAATGAAATCAAGGGGCAAACATTGTTTTTAAATTATTAATAATAATTTTGTTTTGCTTTTTTTTCTAATTGTTTGGCCTTGCTCTAATGCTTTTATTAACAACAAGTACAAAATATATACATAAATAACTTTCAGCTTGTTATTATAAGAGTTATTTCAAATAACTCTTCAGGTTGAACGGTGGCTACTGCAGTTGCATTTTCCTATTGGCTGTTGCGGTACTTCGTGACGTAAGCGGTGACAGCTGACGTATGCAGGTTCCAGCTCACCACGCCAGATTCATGTACATGTCGTCTTGCGAACGTGTGAGGAATAATAATAACATAGAGTCTGACAGCAGCTGTCAATTAATCCATCACTACGAGTCTCAGGTGCCCCCGCTCAGCCCCGCACTCGGTTCGTTCCCTCTATCCCCGCCGGGGTCTGCCCACTTTTCCTGCATTTTCAAATATTTCTAGTGGGTGGAGTCAAACTCTGAGCAGGTGTTTAGTTACCCTTTAAATAAAAACTGATAGTTGCAAGGATTCATACTTGTTAAATCTGCCACAGCAGTATCTATAAAAAAATATATATATATTTTAATCCTCCAGTAACAATTTATTGTGATTGGCCCATTCTGAACAGTGCTGCCAAAAGTAACAGGCGCCACCTGACAGTGCCATCTATGCGCTGCCTGCTTCAGCAGTGGTCTAGTGGTCTATCACCGTGTTTTTTCAGAAAATAAATACATTTAATTTATTAAATGTATTTTATGATTTCATATAATTCAAGAACTTGTGCACCTTTTGGTAAAAATGGCTATTTTCAAGGGTTTTCCAGGACTTCAATTTGAAAAAGCAAAATTCAAGCTTGTATGAACACTGATTATCAGTATTCCACATGTGTGTACACATACATATTATACTATACTCTTGTGCTATTTCATACTCAAGGTGGTGTATGACTGATATTTGACATAGCTATTTCATGACGAACCAACGTGGAAGTAAACTATAGCAAGAACGCCACATGAACAGTATGATTGGGCTATTATGCAGGCAAATTTGAGCCTAAAAGACTTGCATGTGTAGAGTAAGATTTGTAAAAGCAGAAATCAAATTGTAACCGTAACAAATATTGTGGAGGTGATGTCGAGCGCAGATTTGTGAATGGAGCGCGAGACCATGAGATGAGAGGGGTAAGGAGTTACACCTATGGGCAATTTTACTAACAGCTGTTCTCTGTTGCAGTGAGAGGTGACAGAGAGTTAAAAGGGAGCTGAGAGCCACAGAGGACAGAGTGATACACGGAGTTTTGTGTGTTTTTGTTTATATGGACATTTTTCATTGGTACACTGAAAAGTGCTTTAAAAATAAAAGTCGAGAGAAGGTGGAAATTTGTTGGCTCCCTCTTCCTCATTTCGGAAGAGTGACAAGAATGTGTTACAAATATATTGCATGTGCACAGAACATTTTGAAAAGGTGTTAATCATGTTGCAAGCATATTTATGAAAATGTCCACACTGCCTCAATATATATGTGTCAATAAATCAAATGTCATTTTGACTGATGGTTTTTCAAACCTAACATTCTTCAAGATGACATCACTCTGAAGTACTATGCAAAGAATGGCCCACATTTGCCTTTAGGGGGTGCTACAGGCCATACCGAAAAGAGCCATTTTCAGGTCAAAATTTTCTAATTGTGTACATTGATAATACAGGCAAACAGGAAACGCAACACCAAGAATGGCCCACATTCACCCTTAGGGGGCGCAACAAGCCATGCCCAAATGTCCTATTTTCAAAGTGATGTCATTTCCACCCCATTTATTCAATTGTTCTGAAACTTAATGTACATACTTAATTTCTCATTGGGAACAAAAAAGCCTCAAGGATCCATAAAGTCCGGCATGATGGATTTTCCTGTTCACTGAAAATATTTAGTTAAGGATTCAGACAGAAAGACATGTTTTTTGGAATCCTCCATTGGGAGGGTTTAACCCCAACCCTCTACTGATCAATTTTAAACGATTTGCCATTTTGAGAAGGAATCGCATTGCTGCTTGCAGCTATATTTATTATTATTATTGTCATCATTTGTATCTGCTTACAATTTATAAGAATATTTAAGCTGAATGGGTTCCAAAAAATAACTGTGAATGAAAATTGGACTGATGTCTTACAACTAAATTGAAAAAAGAAAAAAGAAAAATGCAAGTAAAAAAAATTAATTAAATAAAACACTGGTTTCTTTTTACTGATGATTTCTACTGGAATTACTGTTAATTTTGCTGCTACATTATCCAGTATACTAGTTAATAATAAAGTGTTTCTTAATAAGCTTTCCATTTCTATTGAAATAATGTGTATTTTGAGGTTTGTGTTTCTTTACATATTAAAGAGTACTCCCAATAAGTTCCACACAATAATGTAAAGATATTCTAAACTGATAATGCAAAAGAACAACACTGCTGACGGCTTGGGATTGGTATCAGCCAATACTAAGTTTTCCGATATCAGAATCGGAAGAGAAAAAGTGGTATCGGTGCATACCTATTAATAAATACATTATAAATAGTTAACAGTCTAATTCCCAATTTGCTCGAAGTCCTTGTGGTGGCATAGTGACATAGCAGAGGACGAACCTCAGCTGCCTCCGCGTCTGAAACCATTAACCCGTGCGTCTTATCGCTTGGCTTGTTGAGCGTGTTACCACGGAGACATAGCGCATGTGGAGGCCCATGCCATCCACTGCACCAGCTACGCACAACTCACCACACGCCCCACCGAGAGCAAACCACATTATAGCGATCACGAGGAGGTTACCCCATGTGACTCTACCCTTCCAAGCAGCCGAGCCAATTTGGTTGCTTAGGAGACCTGGCTGGAGTCACTCAGTAGCCAGCATCTTTACCACTGAGCTAACCAGGCCCCCTGTAGAACCATTTGTGATAGATATATGTGCTGGGTCTCTAAAGACCCTAGGTATGTACAATAATAATGTTTGGCTAAACACCCATGCACTAACTTAATATAGGACACACAGAAAGAAAATTATGCTTACCTGGTCAGAGATGGCAAGGTTTTCGCTGTCCTCTGCAATGTTTTCTCCAATGAAGATGTTACTGTTGTTAAACAGGATGTCCAGTAGCTCATCGATGCAGTCCAGACACTTTTTCCACATCTCCGCCTGAACAGGAGAGAAAGAGGGTATGTAAGTTGAGAATGGTCAACAACTGGAATAGCGCAAGCTTGCATGAGAAATGATCACCTTCATGAAGGCAGCCAGGTTGGGGTTGTAGTCATACAGAGAGGCGATGATGTTGAACTTGATCTTGACGAGGATGCCCTCACCGAGGTTATTCTCATTAGAGATGCCTGAGAGAGCGTGAAGGAGCTCAATCTGAGCAGCTCTGCAAGACAAAAAAATAAAAATAAAAAATTTAATTGAAATCTGCCTTGTTTAAAGTAATGCTGCATCTGCAGCATGTCTGAATTATAAACCGACTAATAACAAAACATTCATGCTAGATCGTTATATTAAATAACATTATTATTATTTTTATGTATTAGCTAATAACTACTGTTTAAGATAAAATTACACACTTCCCAAAAATTCTCAACGCTAAGATTTTAGACATACAACCCATAATTGTATACATTAATCTGCTGCTGAATGATCTCATACCTGTCTGTTCCTTTCTTGCCACGTGCCTGCAGGATCTCATTGAGTTTCTTGACCACAACAGCATTGTTGATCTCTGTGCCTTTAGCAAACATCTTGGGCTTCTCCTTCACCAATGGCGCGCCTCCCTTCACCTTCTCCCATCCTCCCTCTTCAGCCTCTCCTTCTTCCTCAATATCTTCCTCCGCTCGCTCCTTCTTCTTGAGTCTCTTCTTCCTCTCTTCCTTCTTACGGTCTGAATGCTTGCCTTCAGTAGTTCTGTGAAGGCGAGGGACAAAGAGATGATTTGAACATGAACGGGTAGATGAACACGGTAGAAGAATAAATATCTTGAGGTTGAAGCACATACTTTTTGAGGAAGGCCCCAGCCAGTGTTGCTGCTCCTCCTTCATTGCCTTCACTGTCACTGCCGCTGTCCACTGATTCAGAGCCCCAGTCTTGATCATCATCATCATCATCACTCTCTGAGTCTTCATTCTAAAACAAAGACAAAGTGTTGAATGATGTACACCCGATCTATGAAGTGTGACTTCGGACAAAAGATTGGACAATTTGTTTTTCTCTTAAAGCAATAGATCTCAAAAAATTGTAATGTTGTGATTGTTAACTCATCCTCATGTCATGCTGTTATTTTTTCTGAGGAACACAAAAGAAGACTTTTTCAAGAATCTTCACACAGCTCTTCCAAAAAACGTTATCGATAACTCAAGTGGTGGGAAAGGCCAATAGTTTTTAAAATTGATTAATAGAATGTCAACACAAAAAAAATCTTATTCATTTCTTACTATGACAGGGACAGACAAAGAATCCTAAATTAATAAAATACCAGATGCAGTTAATTGTTCAACCAAAATAACCAGAATTTGTTTTTGTTTGATTTGGTGCATAGTGCGGGACTTAAGTATAAACAAGCCCAAAACACACAAAAGGACAGTTATCTAGAAATTAAAAAATTATCAAAATAAAATCGCAAATATCGCGATTTTTGCCAATAACAATAGTTCCACAAAAAGAAACTATCAGCACCGTTATATCGGTTTTAATTAATCGGTCTACCTCTATTATTGACCACATCTGTCACACCCTCCAAATTAGTATGAATCTGTTGCAGATTAAAATCAATTATGGTGGCAGTATTCAGCTTTGACATCAATAATGTTAACACAAGACAATATAAATATTTAATTAAAATTGTATTTACATTATAGGCAATTGAATGCATTTTATTTAATAACATTTTTATTATAATATTTAATATTTTATTGGAACTTGACAGATATTGTCCCTATGAACTGCAGTTTAGTATGGAAAAGTGCTGTGTGACGATCCTTCACATTACCATTCTGTATTCCACAGAACACTAAAATCCATTTGTTAACATTAAATAACAATGAACAATAATTTTACACCAATTATTCATATGGAGTGACAATTTGCATCCCAATAGTCTATGGGAAACAGATATTTACATCAAACTGTGTTGTGTCACTGCAGTGGTGTGGGGCGTAATGCCCGACTGGGCCTTCTCGTCCTGGGTTCGATTCCACGTTTGTCATACTCTTTTTTCCCATTCTGTCTCCACTCTTAATATTTTCTTTAATACTACTAATAATACAAATTAATCTGACCAAGTGATACTATGGTTACTGTAGTAAAACCATTGTTAACTTTTGTAAGGGAATGTTATGCTTACACCCACCACACAAGAGCGGCGCGTCACGACAAAAGTAAAAGAACCCCATTATTATCAATGATGCGGTCTACTCTGGAAGCCTCTGTTGCGCCGACAATAAACGGTATCCTGTTCCATATTGTGGCACACGTGCTGGCACTACTACACAAATTCAATGGTTTAGAATGTCTGTATCGATGCATACAGTGTAGACAACCTAAAGACAGGGTGTTAGGTTTATGGGTTTGTGTTGGGTCTATTGGACTCTAAATAAACAATGAACACACTGTGGTGATACCCCTATACGGTGTTATTATTTAATTAGGGGTGCAAATTGTATCTGCCACCATTTGCACTGGGGTGCAAATAGGATCTATCATTATTTGTAGCAGGGTTGGAGCGCAAATATCATTTACCTCTTAGAGGTGTAAATAGCATCTAACTTTCTTAGCACAGGGGTGCAAAGAGCATCTGCCTAATTAATTATGGTTAGTGTTAATTGCAACATATACCAATACCTTTTTACATTTTTATTATAAAGTTACATGTGCTAACATTAGTTAATAAATGATGAATGAACATGAACTAACAATGATCAATTATATAATTTTTTCAACTTAACATCAACTGATATAAAATATATATTTTAAGCTTCGATTGTCGGAGGCCAAGCAAGTACATTGCGATTCTACTGCTTTGAGAACAGTTGTAAAAAATATATTTTTTTAAGATATAGCGTCCCTAGTTTAAAAAACAAAAAAATGAAACTTAGCATGCTACCTCAGAGTGCTCTCTTGTCCATGTGTACAAAGTTTTGTTACGTTTGAAAATTGCGCTCACAAGCTACAGGCTAATTAGTCATTATAGGCCAGGCCCCAAAACTCATTTGTATATATCTTCGGGACGATTTGACATAATAAAATTATTTGAACAACTTTTGTCAGTAGGGCCTGTAGATGAAGTATACCAAGTTTCGTGCAAATCAGACAAATGGCCTAGGACAAGTTCGAAAAAGTAATTTTTTCAAATAAATCAAAGTCGTACAAAATGTTTGTTGCGGTAATGGAAATTCAAGTAATTGTATGATTTAGGGGCACTGATATATTCAGAAAAGTTTTAGAATTGTATTCTAGCCTATATGGTTCGGAGATATTAGCAAAAACACGAATTAACTAATTATAGTGCCATCGTGTGGCCGATTATTGTGAAATTTGTTATACCACTGCATGTAGACGCCCTGTTTGTGTGTAGTACGTTTCATAACCATCGGACCATCCCAATATGAATTATTAGGTGCTGAAATTTTATTGGTTGTTGGCAGCCCAATATAGCTATATTTGTTGATTTGTCTGATTTTTTTAAAGAATATGTTAGCACTTGAACTAAAGATAATGCATATTTAATTTGAACTTTGTCACTCATACGGCTGTGAAGTGATGACAGTTTTTTTTGTTGTAGTGGCCCAATAGGCAAAACTGCACGAAACTTTGCATACATCTTCAAAATGTCCTGCTGACTACATATACAGAGTTTGGTTACGTTTGGAGTTTGCATTGAGTAAATATTGATCACTTACCATACTCAAAATCGCGTTCAACTGAAGGAACTGTCTCGCTAATATATTCGAACGATTCAATTTATCGAAATTCTTCAAAATTCCAGCTTATTACAGTGCCACCTAGAGTCAGATGGGTGTGCGTGTATGCGCCTGAGTAGCGGACTGGATTTGGGACCATCCTGCCTAGTTTGGCGTCTCTAGGACTTATGGCCTTTGATGCCCAGTTGCTTGGCCCCCTAATAAATACTGTAAAAATATATTGTTCATTGTTAGTTCATGATACACAATGTATTTACTAATGTTTAAGTGCTTTATTATTAAGTGCTACTAAAAACAGGATTAGAATTCCATGAGGGTGATTTAACAATGACAGAATGATCATTTTAGGTGAACTATTAATTTCAGTACCTGACCTATTTGAGCTAAACTGTGTTTGGTGTTTTGGACTTACAGCTGCACCCTTGAGGAACTTGCTGGCCTCTGGGCCTTTCTTCTCCTCTTCTTGAGGCTTCTTCATGAAGTTCTTGGCTGTAACGCCTTCATTTTCTTCATCATCATCATCAGCTCTCTGAGGATGCTCCTGCACATCATGCGAGCAGAGAAAGCACAAGGGAGAAGAGTTTAAAAAACAGCTTCACAATAACCTATAGCAGATGAAAGGTAAATACAATGAGAGAAGAAAAAAAAAACTAACCACTCTCAATGTCATCCTTCTCTTCCTCTTCATCAGCTGACTGCTCTGGGTTCTGAAACAAAAGGAACATGAAGCTATATGTCTTCAAACATGCCCTTAACTCATATAGAATTGGCATTTGGGCCACTGTTCAGTACCTCTTTGTAACTGGCAATCTCTGCCTCAAAGTCTCTGTTGTATTTACGGATCTTCTGGCGTAGCGTGCTCAGGGCTTTGGCGTTGTTTTTGTTCATCTTCTTTTTCCCTTCCTTGTCCTCCCATAACTATCGAGAAAGAAAAAGTTGTTCACACCTGATCAAGAGACTTACTCAGTGAATCATGCAACTTCCTTTTGGATGAATCTCTGGAATCTTCTACAAACCTGATTGACGTATTCCTCCAGATCTGCTAGCAGACGGATGTAGAACTGAGGCACACCCTCTTTGTCCACGATGGTTTTACTTTTGAGGAATGCTCGACACAACTGCTCAAACTCCTCCAGACATTTGGACACGTCTCGAATCTTCATGGCATTGCGGATGGTCTTGATCAAGTTGGTGAGCTCCTCAAACCTGGAAAGAATGGGAGAGGTATGGACGTCAGGTGCGAGAGTTTTATTAATTATGCTCAACTGAATTACAAAAAGAGGCTTTGTACATGAAAAAAAGCATCACTGAGTGGCATGATAAATACTGATAAAATGCAATTCTACAAACACAAGAAAGATTCCTAAAATGCTTGCAGTGAAAAAGCCTTTTGGATTGGCCAACAAATACATTTTGTGACTGAACAGCTCTATATTAATACCAAAAGAGTGCAGATCCATAGTGTTAATAAACTCAAAAAGTAATTATTAATTTTATTATAAAGTCCTCGTCTTTGGCAAATACTGGACATACCTTGCAGCCAAGATTATTAAACGGATGCAAGTGTACATATTGTACCCACCTCTTGTCCTTGGCGCTGCGTACCACTCTCTTTGTGTCCTCCTCATCATCACTCAGCAACAGGGCCCTAGGGAAAACAATCAGAGTCAACTACTGCATCACAAAAGACCACATTACAAACCAAATATTACAGAAAACACACTCACTGCTTTAAAGTAGTCCCAGATGCTTTGGGGGTGATCTCATCAGCAGATGAGGATTCCTCCGACTCACTGTCGGATCCGGTGGCGAAAAAACGTGACATAACAGATGGGTATTAACACTGAAATTAGACAACAATGAAAAAGTGAACAAATCTGGCTCAAATCAATATTTCTTTAGCTGCATCTGAAATCACGCACTGTCAGTATGTTCTGCATTTGATTTCTTGGCTGGTAAAAAAGGAATGCAGGCGAGTATGAATTAGAGGTCAACCGATATATCGGTTTTACCAATATATCAGCACTGTGTGTGTGCGGCACGCTTTATATGCACTTGTGCTCTGAGAATGCCTAAACGGTCAAATACATTTCAACTTCTGCCAAAATGAGCATCTTGATGAGGTGTAAACACAGAGTGTGATGTCAAAACTTAAACATTAGGGAAAAGCAGATTTGTATCGAAATGTACGACTTTGTAAGTTTAAACGTAACCTAATAGACCTGCCGCTGTCCTGTGTATCCTTAATAATAATCAAACAACAATAAGAAAACTTCAAAACCACTCACTGCTCTTGGCTGGATAACTTTCCTTGCATAACTCTAGTTTAAAAGTATTAAAGTATTATTCATACAGGGAAGACCAGTAGTAGTTTTATGCCAAATTCATTCTGAATGTTTAATTGAATACTTGATACTGTTAATTTCTTTAAAAGCTGTTAAAAAGCACTGTTTTCTTAATTTGTGTTTTTTGTGTGTGGGTGTTTTCTATTCATTTATTTTCTTTAGATGTTATATTACTGGCCGTTTACAACTCTTGAATAACAACTTGAGAACTTAATTCTTTAATAACTAACATATTAGTTAAGTGTTTGTTATGGTTTTGAAGCGGGTATTAAAAAAAAAAAAATCACATTTCACTTAAGACTACTGACATTTTGGTGTTGTGATAAATGTATATATTGTGTATGGTATCTTAATGGAAAAGTAGATCTTATACCATAGAAGTGTGAGCACCCCCGCTGTAAATGATGGTGATGGGGCTTTCCTTTATTTGCCCTATGGTGAGTACATGTAATATAAAATAACCTCCTCTACCCAGAGCAGTTTACATTTCTATCCCACAGAATCTTGTTGATTGCATAGGTATAATACTATTAGGTTGTCCATGTCGTAATTTTACAAACTCTAACATGTTACTTGAGCATGTAACCAATACATGTTCTTTTATCTCTCTGGACAAGTAACTTTTTTACTCTGAAAGTGAATGGCCAATTTACGTGTCCGAAGGAAAATCACATCACAATGCTTATTGTCAAGCCCTGCATGTCATCTGTGGAGAATGCCATAAACAGATTGCATCCAAAAGTGGAAGCACTCAAAATCTGTTCCAGCATTTACAACAATGACATAAACTGCAGTATGCAGTTTAACTTCGTGCTGCTACAGCAACCCTGGCCGCAAAGCCTTCGCAGCCCTAAGTCTTCTGCCCTGAAACAAAAGGCAAGCTTAATTTACCATCTCACATGTGGCTTTGACTGACAAATGAACATTTATTCCACTTCATAGAAAATACAGAGATATATATTGTGTATCGCCATTCAGTCTAAAAATACAGAAATATGATTTTTGGTCCATATCGCCCAGCCGTAGTATGTTCTCATCCAAAACTGACAGTATCGCTTCAGAAGACATAAATTTAACCACTGGAGTCTTATGGATTACTTATATGCTGCCTTTATGTGCTTTTTGGAGCTTCAAAGTTCAGGCCACCATTCACTTGCATTGTATGGACCTACAGAGCTGATAAAAAACTTATAAAAACCTTAATTTGTGTTCAGCAGAAGAAAGAAAGTCATACATGGCATGAAATTAGAGAATTTTCAATTTTGGGTGAACTATCCATTTAAATGTATCTGCCAAGTAGAACAATAAATGTAATACAGCACATGATTGCATACTTTCTTGCTGGGAAACAATTGACTGTAGAGAAGGACCATAATTAGGCTATATACTTCAAAAGGCATTTAATCTGAATACAACTAGAGGTAAGAATTGAGAAAAGTATCCCTCACATGAGATTTAGGTGAGATTGTTGTAAAAATGTTGATGTTTTAGTATTACGGGATTAAGAATCACCCCCCTTTCTCAGAAATTAATTTCAGGCCCTGATTGATGGGGGTTTCTCTTTTATTACATCATATATTATTCTAAAAGCAATACCAGATTGATGATCCCAGGTCTAGAATTGCTTCAGGATGATAGAAAACACAAATTTCTTAATATCGTAAACTCCTAATTGGCTAAGACCAATTAAACTGTTTTCCAAGTTCTGATTCAGGTATTATTACTCTAATCATTGTTCATACATTCGAAACTATCGAAACTGCCCTATTGTAATTCCATTGTATTACACTGAACAATGTAACATTTCTCACTGTAATTAACAATGTATATCTCCTGGTGTATTAATCTGGTTGTTATCCCACTTGCATTCATATATATTACACAAATTGTAAATTCCATAAGAGACTTAATAGTGCCCCTTTGGGGAGTCCCATTGTTTTGTGTTGTATTGCAAAGGACTTATGAATTGTTTTATTAACCCATGTGCAACCATCGGGACATTTTATTTTTTTCAATCATTTTGGCTGTTAATGCCAACGGCATACATTTTGCCAAAGGTGTGTATTTTTGGTGGACTTTTGATATTTCAACCTCATTTCCTATAATACACTGTGTACACAAAATAGTTACAATCAGGACCTTCACAACAAAAATTTCCCAATAGAAATATTTGATCCCAGTGTCATTAAAGCATAAAATCATGAATTTTATGATATTATGCTTTCTTTCCAGAGCCCTGGCTTCAAAATGTACATTTAAAATATTTTCCACCAGATGGCGCCATTTATTCATGTTTAGCTTATGGAGCAAATACATGGAGCATGTGTGCTTTTTTCCTATTTTCTGTATTGCAGGCCACTTGAATAAATCATGCAGCTAAAACTGCGAGGGTGTGTTGGTATGGATGTCAGAGTGTGTTTTGTATGAGTGTATTGAGAAATTTGTGTATGCGTGTAAAATACAACAGTGGCAACAAACTGACATTTAAAGGGTTAAATTCCTGAAAATGAATGAATATTTGATAATGATAAGGACTGTTGTTGGTTAAAAAAATCTAAGTCAAAGTATATTCATATATAATATTTTTATGGCAGTTTTGTGACCTCTAAGGTCCAAAGTGAGAGTTATTTTTTTTTAATCTGACACTGTACAAAAAATAACAATGCAACAAAATCAATGTTGTTGCTAATCACTGACATATCCCTGACTAGGATAATAATAATAATAAAAAAAGATATCCCATTAGCATTTGTATGGAAAATAATGATTTTTTTCCCCACCAGTGAAAAACAACAGTGGCATTATGTAAACAAACCGGAATTTAAAGGGTTGAAAAAATCCTGAAAATGAATGAATATTTGGTAGTTATGATCAGGGCTGCTGTTGGTTAAAAAAATGTACGTGGAAAGTGGAAAATAATATTCATATATAATATTATTATGGCAGTTTTTTGACGTGGACATGTTTGTCCTCCAAGTAACTTTTTAAATTAACGCAAAGGGGTTAAGGCACATTAACAATTAAGCTATAAGTTAAACAGAAGACCACTAAGAGTAACCACCTTTCTAGTACACAACCCTCTAATTCGTCGACACTTTAAATAACGGCATTATACTGGCACTGATAAGAAGATTATATCAACATCTACACGATGTTTACTCGTTCATCACCGGTAAACGATTGACGCTCAGGGCAAAAACATTAATAACCTACAAAGCATAAGCCAGATTCGATAAATAAATATACGACTTTAAACAAAGTATGACTTTATATCTCCAGCAGTGAGCGTGACACCCGCGAAAACGTGTGACCGGCTCTTTCAGGCCTAATGTACCGGTGTCACCGTCATTCCCACAGACCCAACAAATCCCACATACGCAATATACAGGACGTACCTGTTATCGAATAGAAATGATAGTGCTCTTGTTTGTGAATTCCCGTTGTGAAGAGTTTAAATCCAGATTTGCAGTTTTGTCTAACACAAGTGACGGCGTGCGTCAAAACCCTGCCGGTTACTTCCGGAGAAAGAGGAAACAATGGTGGTGTGGTTGGCCGGCAAATCATCTGCTGGCGCACTTTAGTGTCACCTAATGGACAGGAGCGATACTACATCAGAGTCATGTTAAAGGAATAGTTCACACAAAAGTGTGCCATCCCAGATGTGTATGACTTTCTTTCTTCTGCTGAACTCAAACTAAGATTTTTCGAAGAATATTTCAGCTCTGTAGGACCATACAATGCAAGTGAACGGTGACCAGGATTTAAAAGCTCCAAAAAGGCAGCATAAAAATAATTCATATGACACCAGTAGTTAAATCTATATCTTCAGGAGCAATATGATAGGTGACGTGGGTGAGAAACAGATAAATGTTTAAGTCCTTTTTTTAACTGTAATTCTCCTCCCTGCTCTGTAGGTGGCGATATGCACAAATAATGCAAATTGTTAAAAACAAAAGAATGTGAAAAAGAAAATTGACAGTAAAAAAATTACTTAAATATTGATCTGTTTCTCACCCACTTATTGTATGGATTAAATCACTGGAGTCACATTAATTGCTTTTATGCTGCCTTTATGAGTTTTACAGCTTCAAAGTTTTGGTGCCCATTCACTTGCATTGAATTGACTAACAGAGCTGAAATAATTTGTGTTGTGCAGAAGAAAGTCTTAACCATCCGGGATGGCATGAGGACAATTAAATGAGAAATTTCTTTAGGGTGAACCATCCCTTCAACAATGATCTGATCAGAAGTGGAGGTATTTTAAAACCCTTAGATGATAGTGAAACCAGCCTTAAAGCCCATTCTTTTGCAATAATGTCAGGATGACAGTACCTTTTCTGACTTCTTACATGGATTACCAAATACATAAAGGAATGGGTATGAAATCTAGATTGGAGTTCAAGACAGAAGTTATTTATAAAATTGGTTGCTTGGGACAATGGTCAGTTACACAGTTTAACAGTCACTATATGAATTATTCCACTGCAAAATGCAGATTGACTTTTCTAGAGAGCTGTGTAATAATCTAACAATCAGTTAATAGCGGTGGATAAGGGTTTATGCAGTATGTTGAGCAAGTGAACACACCATATGACAGATCATTAAAACCAGAAAACAACCTCTTGTGTTCATACAAAAGTACATTTTATTTTCACAAATAAAAAAAAAAAAGAAGAAAATCAACATTAAGTCCTAAAGACAGAACAGTCAAGGGGGGAAAAGCACATTTTCTATATCCAGTTCAGTGGGTGTGTTGTGTTTAGATGTTTTCCAGTGTTGTAAATGTCCATGTACATTACTGCTGTGTCAGGCTCCAATGTGTCCAGGCTTCACAAAACTCCAATGCGGTGAATCTATGACTCAGGTGAAAGAGGATTGTAAACTATAATCAAATCAGGAAATATGCCATATGCATTCTCTGATACATTTAAAACTTCCATGAGAAAAGAAAATGAAAATAATAATAATAACAACAATAATGCAATGTCTGACATACTGTTTTAATCTGCAGTTAAAAACACAGCTTTCTGAGGAACATGTGAAATGCTATGTCTTGCCAGCAGCAACACCCTCAAGTGTGCTTTGTTCCACTTTCCCTACTGCTATTCACGTACATAATAAATGTCTACATCTACAGAATACACTGAGTTGGAGAGCAAGAGATTTCACAGCAGTATATGAGAATATAACGTCAAGTGTGTCTTGATGGCAAAAAGAGAGAATGTGATAAAAGTAGATGGAAGGTAAAAAAAAAAAATCAGAACACAAAGTAAAAAAAAAATTAAGACAGTTGGGCAAGGAAAGAAACAAGAAACAGAAATACAAGGACACACAGGGAACCACTTCCTGTTGAGAGTGCTTGCATCCTAAGGACACAGGAAGCTCATAGGAAGTAGTCAGCAACTGGCTTTTTGGAGGGAATGCCTCTGGTTTCTTGTGGAGCAGCTTCAAATATTATGAATTCTTTCTGCAGGTGCTCGTCCAGCTCCAAGATTGCAGCCACATTACCACATCTATGACAAAGATAAAAGGTTAAGGCTAAAAGTCGACAAACAGTTTATCATAAAACATAAAAAAAAAGCATGCCATGTGCTATATCAGGATTTCCCAAAAGAGGGTTTGACCCAAGGGGTCGTGAGGGAACTGCAAGGAGTTTGTGAGAGATGTTGTTGTGTAAAACATATCTGTTATTTACGAATAATAATAATAATAATGAAAAAAAAAAAAAAAAGTTGATGGATAATTGCAAATTTTGTCCGTCAGTTGACAAAAAAAACTAATGAACAGTTCAGTTGGTTCAGTTCACAGACGAACTGACCAGTTGACTGATGCTGTCAACATAAAACTGTTGTTTTATCTGGCCAGTTATTATTTCCTTGCAAGGCTGCCGAAACTCTTAAAATATAATGTTTCATTTAAAAAATAAATAAATAAATAAATAAAAAAGTGAAACATTTCTCCTAGAAGTAACAGGGATTGCAAGAAGTATTCCAGGTTGCATAACAGTTGCGGCTACGCAATCAGTGGCCACTATATTACAGTAGGTACACCTGTACACCTACTTGCATCATGTGATTATCTAACCAGCCAATTGTGTGGTAAAAATGCAATGCATAAAATGAAGCAGATACAGGTCAGGAGCTTCGATTAATATTCACATCAACCATCAGAATGGGGAAAAATGGGATCTCAGTGTTTTTGACCGTGGCATGGTTGTTGGTGCAGCAGAATACCACATCGGGTTCCACTTCTCTCGGCCAGGAACAGAAAGCGGAGGATGCAGTGGGCCTACCATCGGTGTACCTCAACAGAAATTGAGATTCATCAGACCAGGTGATGTTTTTCCAGTCTTTAACTGTCCAGTTTTGGTGAGCCTGAGCCCACTGCAGCCTCAGCTTTCTGTTCTTGGCCGAGAGAAGATGAATCCGATGTGGTCTTCTGCTGTTGTAGCCCATCCACCTCAAGGTTCGACATGTTGTGCATTCTGAGATGATTTTCTTTTCACCACAATTGTACAGAGTGGTTATCTGAGTTACCATAGCCTTTGTCAGCTTGGACCAGTCTGGCCATTCTCTGTTGACCTCTCTCATCAACAAGGTGTTTCCAACCACAGAACTGCTGCTCACTGGATGTTTTTTTTGGGCACCATTCTCTATAGACTAGAGACTGTTGTGTGTAGAAATCCCAGGAGATCAGCAGTTACAGAAATACTCAAACCAGCCCGTCTGGCACCAACAATCATGCCACGGTCTAAACCACAGAGATCAAATTTTTTCCCCCATTCTGATGGTTGATGTGAAAATTAACTGAAGCTCCTGACCCATATCTGCATGATTAATGCACTGCTGCCACATGATTGGCTGATTAGATAATTGCATGAATAAGTAGATATACAAGTGTCCACTGTGTATATCAAATGCACATTCACAAATGGAATTACATACATTCATAAAACTATCAATGAAATGAAAACAAAAATGACAGATGACACTCCCGGGCAGGCTGGAAACCTATTTCTATGGATACCAGATAACAGATGGACAGGCAATGTCTGTATTTAAAAGGTGATTGGCTCGTTTACCTGGAAGGTGAGACTTTCTTTTCTAAATTCGTTGGCCATAAAAAAATGTCACATTCATTTGAATAGAAGCGACCCATCTCTGTCTGTTTTAAGCATTGGAGAGTATCTCCATAAATGAACATGAATGTTTTCTGCATGCACCATGATAGTGTGTTAAAAGTACAATATGCCAACAAGCACTGTTGATCTGCCGGTCTCCTTGTTTTATCCCAACCTACAATTACGTCAGTGATCGCCAGGGGAGCACGAAGGTACATTAACCTGACATCTCAGCAGAGAAGTGGTATGTTATGTACTGTGTTTAACAGCGCATCAGAGTTTGACTTAATTTCAAATAACATAAATAAGCCCCAAGGCCTGAAACATCCCACGATCCACAACGTGAAGTTTTAATGAACTCAAATATGTATCTTCTACACAAGTTATTATTAACAGTAAATCATCAACAGTAATTAAACCATTCCCAAATTTGTACTAAACATAGCCTAAATGTATTAAAATACACCAAACTGAAGAGGAAAATGCCAATAGGTTTGTCTGGTTTTTGTGGCAGAAGCAGTCATGCTTTAAATAGGATGAAACACAACGTCACTAATCAATATGTTGCAATACATACACTTTTAACTTGTCACAAAAACCTACCTGTAGCAGTAATTTGGAGCAGACCACACAGTGAGAACAGTCTCGTTGAAGTGCCACTTATATCCTTCCATGACAAGCTGGTGTGCTCTACAAATCATGTCGATGTCATTGGCGGCATTAAACTGGGCCACAACATCACTACCAAACAGATAGCCAGCGCCTCTTGGGCTAACGCCCCAACCTGTGGTGTCTGAATCAAGTGAGGGATGAATTCATTAAATTAGCTGCTTTCATTAAATTACCACAAATCTTCAGTATTCCAATTGAAGGAATTCTACAATGCATTCGAATTACCTTCAGGATCAGACCACAAAAGATCACACATGGGTCCATCATGAGGCACTTCCTGCTTCCGGTCAATGGTTCTGATCTGGTCCAGAGTCTGGATTGAGGGCGAGAGGCCTCCGTGTACACAGAAGATCTATGGGGTTGCAAGACAAGAAGCAAAAAATGTACTTCAGCACGGTATTGAATTTGAACTCATGACTACATGTGGATCCCTGTTAGTAAACAAACAAACAAATCCTCACTTTGCCGTCAATGATGGCGGAGAGCGACAGGTAGTCGAAGATCTCTGTGCAGTACCTCCATACTGTGACTGACCCATATTTTCTTAAACACTCGTCATAGAAGCCATATACTTGTGTGATCTGTCTGGACTCGTGGTTTCCCCGGATCAGGGTGATTCTGTCTGGATAACGCACCTGTAAGAAGTAATTGAATGTACAATGAGATTTAAAATATTATTCACACTATGAAATATAAAAACAATAAAATAATTGGAAACAAAACAAACAGTACCTTAAGTGCAAGAAGTAAGAGAAAGGTCTCCACACTGTAGAAGCCTCGGTCCACAAAATCTCCCATGAAGAGGTAGTTTGTTTCTGGAACATCTCCTCCAACCTGAAGAAAACAGATAACTTTATTAATCAAATGAATAGTAACTTGGGATGCACCAAAATTTCAGCCACTGAAAATTGCATTTTTTGTTTTGGCTGAAAGAGAAAAAAGGCTGACAATATGAGCCTATATATATATATATATGCCTCCCCACCCCTCAGTGCTCAGGTTTCACTCTCGATCGATCTAATAATCACGGCGCTGCCAAGCAAAGGCCGATGTCAGCGGTGCGGAAATACTTCAAAGCAGTACCGACGCTCCCTATACGCATAGTACGCAGTCTGCGTAGGGCACCAACTCCCTAGGAGGGTACCATCTTACCCTAGGAGGGCACCAGAAAGTCCACCGGGTGCCCTTCTTCGCACGTTATACATTATTCAAGGACCCGAAAGCAGTTGCGGAACACAGACAATCGCTTCACGCTCATATTGCGAATGCAACAATCCTCTTGACTACTGGCGCATGAACAAAGATCACTTTCCATTGCTTGCACGGATTGCACGCAGGTATTCATCTGCCCAAGCACCAGCACAGAGAGACTATTCAGTGCAGCATCTCATGTTCTTGAGTTGCCAGAAAGCGGAGCAACTTTAGTTCTTGAAGAGAAACCTGACACATTCTTAAATTTGCTGTGTATAGCAATTACATTAAGATTTGTTTAGCCCTGCAAAACTTTGTTCTTCACTTGAGGCTACATCTGTCATTTACAGTTGAGGTTGGTTTTAGTTCAATTACTGCTGTTTTGCACTGTTGCTTTGCACAATAATTGTATATTAAAGTATAAATACGTTTACATAAACAGAATAGAGGCCCTCTGCCGTTCTGTGTTCTGCCTGTTGTTATCATTAAAATGACTGTGTAGCATATTTAAACTTTTTGTATTTGCAAGATGCTAGCCTAGAGCTGCTAAGTTCATTACTTGACTGCTGTTTAGCATATCATGAGAGTTTTCTAGAACGTTGCATTTATTGGATAATTGGTAAAAAAAAAATAAAAAAAATATATATATATATATATATATATATATATATATATATATATATATATATATATATATATATATATACATATATGTTAAATTTGAATGTTTAAGAACTGAATATAGAATAATATATTTAATCTTGTTATAATATTTTTTCTGTCCAATGTTGGTGTGTTTCAATAAAAGTGTGATCATTTTATTGATTTGTAGTTTCTCAATTCAGATTTATTAAATTCATGAAATTAATTACAAAGTATAATATTATTACAATTATATAAATAATAAAAAAAATTTCGGTTTTTTTTTTCGGCCCAGAATTTTAATTTCAGTGCATCACTAATAGTAATGGCTAATATATTACATAAATCAACCAAAAAATAAAACTGTTCACCAATAACATTAAGATGTGATTAGCACCATCTAGTGAATTAGAATAGAATTTTTGAGGCACTGTAAAAATGTTGTCATTACCAAAAGAAATTAAAGTCTTAATTAAACTTCCGAAAATGTCACATCTTGGGGCTCATAACTTAAATACGTAAGTTTCTTTAACTTATTTTCATAAAAATCAATAGATTTTAAGTGTTAACTCCCAAAAAATGTTCCAAATGTTGTAGTTAAAAAATGTCCCAAAATTTAGGCTATATGGGGAATTCCCATAATGCTTTGCGCTTGAGTTATTTTCCTTGGTCAAATGGAAATGGAACTATTTAAATGGTTGTAATCAAGAATTCATAGTAGTTTTAGCTCCTTTGTAGTATTATTCATGTTGTTTGTTTGCAAATAGTGGTTTCGTGTTGTCACAATTAGGGTGATCCGTGTCCCTTTTGGTCAAGTTGGACCCTGTTAACAATATCTCAGATCTCCTTGTGAATGTGCAAGGCATATATGCATTTCTATGGAGAAATTAGTTTAAGGGAATATTCCAAGTTCAATAAAAGTTAAGCTCAATCGAAAGTATCTGTAACATAATACTGATTAGCACAAAAATGTATTTCCACTTGTCCCTCATTTTCTTTAAAAAAGCTAAACTCTTGGTTACAGTGAGGCACTTACAATGGAAGTCAATAGGGGCCAATCCGCACGTTAAAATACCCACCATTTCAAAAGTATAGCCAGAAGACAAACAATGTGTGTTGATATGATTTTATGTGATAAAATCACTTATCTTTTCTGTGTAAAGTTATAGCCAATTTTACAACTTCATTGCCACAACGATATAATGTCAACAAACCCTAAAATGACTGTAAAAATGATCATTTAAACAACTTTACAGCTCAAATAATACATGAGTTTTAATGAGGGATAGTCCACCCAAAAAGTTAAATTCTCATTATTCACTTACCCTGATGCCATCCCAGATGTGTATGACTGCCATTCTTCAGCAGAACACAAATTAATTAGTTTGAATTCAAATTGATTTTTAGAAAAACGCTCTATGTTTCCTTATAATGCGAGTAAATGGGTGCCATCAGGCTGCTGGCTGTTTGATGTTGAAAAGACATATTTAGGCAGCATAAAAGTAATTCACACGACTCCAGTCGATCAATTAATGTCTTATGAAGCAAATCGATACTTAAAACATTTTTAACTTTAAATCGTTGTTTCTGCCCAGCACTGTAATTCTGTTTGAAATCAACTGTTCGTTCCTCTGTTGTTTACAAAGTATGTGCTTCTGACATGCGTGAACGTTTTTATTATTGATTTGTTTCTTATACCAACTTTTTGATTTGCTTCAGAAAACATTAATTAATCAACTGGAGTCATGAGGATTACTTTTATGCTGCTTAAATAGGTCTTTTGGACCATCAAACAGCACATTAATCACATTATAAGGACCAGCAGAGCTTCAACATTTTTCTAAAAATCTTAATTTGTGTTCTGCTGAAGAATGTCAGTCATACACATGACATGGCGACTGGCAGCCGACCTGCTCCACCACCTGAGCTCAGGTGGTAGGAAAATACTTTTTATAAGTTTAATTCTGTAAAGAAATTCACTGCAAAAAAATCCTATGGTCATTAGGGCTGCCCCCTGGTAGTCGACCAAACGTTAGTCGATGAGAAGAGTCTTGGTCGACCAAGTTTTGATTGGTCGTAAAAAACAAAACCGCCACAGGAAACTGACGAACACCCATATTACCACTGGTTGGACGCTAGGTCGTACTAGGGTTAAGCCTACACAATAAAGCAAGACACCTTCAAACTTTGAACTTATTTTAACTAAAAATTCAAATGAAACTGGAAAAAGTGCTATTAAAATGTGTGCTGTTGAACTTTTTGAAAGATGGCTTTACAACAGTTGTCAACCTCTCTCTAGCAAAGAACCTGCTTCATCTGTGCATTCTCTGGCGGTCAGGTATTTCGGTGTCTGGGAAAATACATCATGTGTGTGAATAAATTCATTTTGTTCCCTCCTTCATGATATACATACTGTGTGTGTGTGTGTGTGTATATATATAAAATAATCTATTTTATAGATATTATATTATAATATAATATATTTTATATAATATATTTTATATATTAAAATAATATAAATAATCTCTGAAATATAAATCATGGTTCAAGATGAACATGTTTTTGTATTATTTTACAGGCTGCAGAGTTGCGTTCACAATGAACTGCTCTGTGGAATTAAAGCGAACTGAACTCAAAACACCTCGAGCTGAGATGTCTGAGGTAATTTACAGCATTCTCATAGACGATACTGTTCTTGCAAAAAAAAAAAAATTCTGAAGACAGGAACAAAGAAAGAGCGAGACCTTTTACATGCGTGTTTTCCACGAGACTGCACGCCTCCATATCAGTGCGTCATACATGAGCATAGACGGCTTTTCTGTCATCTGTTCTTAATAATGTAATACAATGTTTCCTTAAGCGTCTGCATGTCTCTACAGGCAAATTATTTGTTATATTAATTTGATAATAATAGTGCAATAATAATAATTTAATACATGGGAAAACGAGCCAAATATCATCTTGACATCGTCAAAGGCTGCTATTGGCGATCACTCTGACCATCATCGATCCCAGAGATCATCATCTGTCGGCACAATACTAATGTGGATTTCTCTCTATAAATTAACAAAATGTCGGGACAGTCTCCGGTTTTTCCGACACATTCAGAATCATTACCGCTTTTGCCAGTGTCGCTGTGGCTCGATTCGTGTGTGCGCTTGTAAAATGTATATTTCAAAGGCTCATTATTACGGTTTATACTACAGGGCTGTTGAATGCTTGATTCTGATTGGTTGAGAACGTTCTAAGGTGTGCAATTATTTTCAGGGAAACGCACGGCTAAAGTAGTTCCAGGCAGGTCTTGACCGCATTACAGTTCCATATCACTTTGCGTAGTCAACTGTAATAACGGAAAATAGGATACAATTCATAACAAGAAGTGACAGCGACAAATCCACTTCAACTTCAAGAGGATTTGTCACCAGACACAGCAGCCCAATACGTCGTTGGATGATTTGAATTCTGTCAGCCCAATGCGCTTGATCTGCCATTTTCGATGTCTGACTTCACCATCAATGGAAACGTGCAGTTTAATTTTAATAAATAAATTTGTTCGAATTAACGAATGAATTATAACGTATGAATTAATAAATAAATTAAATAATATGACGCACATGATTTTCTGTCTCATTATTGCAACCTCTGTCTCTCTAATAACTACACTAATAACTGCATTAGTCTGCTGTCAGTGGCTCAAACCTCCGTTACTAACTCTAAAATGACGTTTTGGAATTAGCAACGGAGGCATGGGATTAGATGCGTAAGAAATTAGTCCTACATACAAGAGCGTTTTAATGACAAAAACTTGACAAACGTCTAGAATCACATCATCTGAACAATGTTTCGAGGTGTGGTAACTGTAGTATAAGCGGAATAATTGACTCCGGGCCGTTGAATTATTAGAAAAATAATGCACACCCGATGTGTAACGGCCACTCCGCTTCGCGTCGTGACCGCATTACCACCCCGGGTGTGCATTATTTTTCAAATAATTCAACGGCCCGTCGTCAATTATTCCTTACTTAATATTTCTCTGTAATGTAAAACAGTGTTAACAATTTTACTTATAACATTCTTTCTCAGCCCTGGAACTCAAACCTTTTTCTGATGCCCCCCAAAATATAGATATTTAAGTAATTAAATTAATATCATAAACATGCAAATAAAATAACAACTACTATTCGACTAGGAAAACCTTTGGTTGGGGGCAGCCCTACTGGTTATCAAGTGTTTTTGTCTTGTTTTCCATTTAAAATAGTCTAAAAATCCTTAAAACAAGATACATTTACTTGAGAATCAACTTAATTTATTTAGAACTGCTTTAAGAGAATGTATCTTAAATGTACAATAAGTGCAGTAAAGACAAAATATCCTTATATTCAAGATCTATTCTAAAAAAGCAAGTCTAAATATCTTATGTGTTGCTTCTCAGGTGAATGCATCTTTTTTTTAAAGGGTTTTTAGATATTTTAAAATATTTGTATTTTTAATATTATATTCAACATTCTCAGATAACAATTTTATCTTCTGCAGTATAGCTGCTAAAGTAAATGTACGTTGTTTTAAAGAAGTTTTAGATATTTATATTGGAAAACAAGCCAAAACAAAAACAAATCAAAAACGTATTTTGTTGCAGTGTATAATGGGGCGAAGACTTCCTCTATCTCCTTTCTGTTCACTTCAATCCATCTTTAACTCACAAAAAAACAAACTCTCTAGTATTAATAAAGCTGAGTATTGCCAATTTTCTTCACGATGAGAAATGCAGTGACATTTATTATGATTCAATCACGAGCAATCATGTTATAATCTAGCTGCAGCAAGCATGCGAGCTCGAGGGACAAACGTCCCCGTGACAGAGTGTGCCTCAGCCGGATGCAGTTTCAATCTCTCTCCCTTAAATCAGGACATTCATGCAACTCATAGGAGAGGCGCTGACCGCACAGAGAAATGCCAGTTTTAGAGTTTGTAGTTATTTACATGATCTGCTTCTGTATTATTTGAACTTTAATAAATCAATAATACATTAAATATAACTGCATTTAAGATGTAACGTCGGGCTTTCCTTTAAAGACACTCGACATGCAAGTTTTGCTTCAGCGGATCGGCAGCTCCAGCTCCACTTATTCCACAATGAGAGTGCTTCTGTATTTACTTTGTATTTTTGCATTATAATTCCCTCATACTTTGCGATCTACATCACCTGAAGCTGTTTGGAAAGTTTTGAGTGCATCTGGACTTTAGCGGTGTAATTCTGCAGAGCTGCTCTCATCATTAGAGTTTAATGTGATCTCGTTACAT
The DNA here is from genome assembly GCF_025860055.1 of Xyrauchen texanus. Classification (NCBI taxonomy): domain Eukaryota; kingdom Metazoa; phylum Chordata; class Actinopteri; order Cypriniformes; family Catostomidae; genus Xyrauchen; species Xyrauchen texanus. Next base: position 26,279,703 of record NC_068315.1, read on the forward strand.
TAAATAAGATCAAACGACTATTTGTCGACAATTTTTTTGCCGTCGACGTTGTTGATAATGTCGACTAATCATTTCAGTACTAATTGAACCCGGAATATTCCTGTAATGATTGACCTAGAATCAGTTATCATCTTCATTATTTTAGCTGCGTTCTTGTATGACCTAATATTGAGTCTATTCAAGTAAAAGTTGAAACTACAACATATTAATAGCAAATCTGAGTTAAGTCTACATGCATCTAGTTAACTTAAACCATTAAGTTAATTCTATAGGAACACCAAGTGAAGTGAACTTAACTACAAGTTTTGGTGACGCCATTACTCAATTAAATTGAGGGAAAATGAACTGAGTAGTCAACTTGTTAGGGTTTTCAATGTGCGAACGAGAACTCAGACTTACTCTGAACAACTCCTTTAAGTCATAAAACTGCCCATGGATGTCACCGCACACCTGAAGAGAGGAAAATACTATTTATTTCATACCCATATGTATGATTAACAAAAGCAAGAACAATAACACAAGCTCACACACACACTTCTATGCGATTTACCAATACTTACGGTTACTGGAGAGTCCACTCTCTGTACATTACTCTCTTCTACTAGAATCTCTCTGGAAGACATTAGCACACATACACATGTTAGTGTTGTTGTATGATCAGGTGATCAATATTGAAATTACTCATATAACACAAGGCTCTTACCTGGCTTTGGCACACAGGGCTTTGACCTCATTTTCCTTGATGAGTTCACATCTCCTCAGCTGGTCGATCTGTCTGTCCAGATCACTCATGTCACCCATGGTGGATTGCAGATAGGGTGCCTCCACGTGAAGCCAGTGAATATAGCTAATACTGTATTAACAATCTCTCTCCGTGCCGTCCAAAGACAGACACAAGTGCACACTCCTTCAAACAAACACAGGCAGACACAATCACACCAGATGAAGAGGGGTGACGGGGTGGGTCTGGGAACGGAAACCTGTCCAGTAAAGAGCACAGAACAGACTGTAATAAGCACACAAAAACTGTAATGAGCACACAAAAACTACAAACAAACACTTTACAGTTATCTAATCAAGTGGCTTTAGCACATGAAGAAGTCAACAATTAGTCACCAGAATTACATCATGTTGCGTTTAATGATACAATAGGACATTTAACAATTTACAGTAAGAGGCTGATGAGTCCCAAATACTTCTACCAAAACATTTTAACATCCAGTAATCGTAATTATTGGTTGATATTTCTCATTAAAGGCTTGGTTCTTTTTAACAATAGGCTACAGAACAATTACAAATGTTTAATTACAAATAACAGAAAACCTATGATTATTTACATACCCTAGTGTAAAATCCAGCTTAAGTTGGTAGCTTTTTTGGAACATGGTAGCTGGTTTCTAGCTGGTTCATGCTGGGAGTCCAGCTAGCTACCAGCTTAAGGTGGTCAAGCAGTTTTTTGGAACATGGTAGCTGGTCGTCGACCAGCTTGTCATACCAGCTCAAGCTGGGCAGGCTGGTTTTGGAACATGGTAGCTGGTTTCTAGCTAGTCTAAGCTGGGAGACCAGCTACCAGCTTGTCATAACAGCTCAAATCGGTCAAGCTAGTTTTTGGAACACGATAGCTGGTCATGAGCTGGTCTTTGGATGGTACAAGCTAGGAGACCAACTTAGACCAGCTTGTCATTCCAACTCAAGGTGGTCAAGCTGGCTTTTGGAACATGGTAACAGGTTTCTAGCTGGTCATGAGTTGGTCTAGGGTGGTTTTTAGCAGGTCCAAGCTGGGAGACCAGCTTGACATACCTGCTCATGGTGGTCAAGCTGTTTTTTTGGAACATGGTAGCTGGTCGATCAGTTAAGGACCAGCTAACATGTTCCAAAACACAGCTACCAGCGTGAGCTATATTTTCCAGCAGGGAATATATAATGAGCTGACCTTATCAAGACATGATTTCACAGTCAAACAGCGACATTAATCAAAATACAAAATGTAAAAATAATCTAAAACGAACTTCTATGTTGGATTGAGCCTAAACCATGTTAATATGACAGCTCAATAGTGTCGACATTAGCGGACCAATATATTTTAAATAAATACAAAAAGAAGTACTTACATGTAATTTTAAGTGTCTTGTTACATATATACATTCGGCAAAAAGTGATTAACGTTAAAAACTATAACACTAGTTAGCTCAGTTCGCTCATCTAAACGCAAAACCAACGTGACGGGAATCATTACATTCGCACAACTTTCCCAACAACTCACTGAGTAATTAAACAATCGTCAGAAAAGTAACATTAACAAACACACCATCGATAACATGTACTTAATCAATGTGTTGACCTCAATACCCAGCCGCAGACGAGTCAATCCGGAATTAGCTGAGCTAACTAGCCTGAGCAGCTAAAGGCCTGGAAAAATGAGCTCATCTCCCCAGACATCGGCTCATAAACACGACCAAAGTGTGCTTCTGTACCGCTCAAACCACAAGAGAAGTAAAGAAATATATGAGTTACACATACCTTTAATCGCTCCAGAAAGGCCGACGAAATTTTGATTTATCTAAAGAGGATAACGCCAGTTCGTTTTTCAGGTCTTCCACCCGGTTCGTCGGTCTTTTTACCCACCACCCTCTACCGGCGTCGAGCGCCTCTCTCTTGGAAAGCCAGACAAATGTGACGCCAGCGGCTCACTGCTGCTCTCTAGCGGCACACAGACGTCCATGAAAGCCCAGCTTCCGCTTTTTGTTGCCCTCTAGCGGCGTACAGACACATAACCACCAGCGGCTTTCTGCAGCCAGAGTGAGAGATCCCAACCCCGGAGGCTCTACTATAGGAGAGAGCGTAACGGTAAAGACGGACCACTTATATTAAAATTAAAGGGATAATATTGAACGCTCAATGTGGCAGATAAGAAAAGGAAGCGAGTAGAATGAATAGAGGGATGTTGGTATTGACCCATGACCTGAATATAGGATGTAAGAACAATGACTTAGGAAATAATTCACTCTGGTTTAGTTAAACAAGCACCACTTAAGCACAAGAAACAAAATTTTTACAGTTGCTCTGAGCCATCTGTCTTGCGGTTCTCCACCATTGCCTCGGCTCCAAAATGATTTTGGGATCTTTAAGTGTCCAGTTGATCCGGACTTCAAAATCTCGCCAGAAATAGTAGGTCATCTCGCTTACTGTTTCATGAATACTGAGGATTCAGACATTCTTGTAAAACCGACACCTACCTGTCGTAAAATTGTCTATGACTTCTCTTATAAAATAGCAAATGGTTCTCTGATGCCCAGTAGCAGTTTTAACTTGTATGGCGCCCTGGGCAAAACCCCCCACCCCCTCCGGTTGGAGACTTCAGGGTGCCCACTTTTTTGCGCGGGTGCCTCGTGCCGCTCCCCAGGCGGCTGGCCATGTAGCCCATGCCTAAATTCGCCCCTGCTGCTGCCCTCCAGTGTTGTGAAGACATATGGCTGCCACATTGCAGCTATAGCACATGTGACTTCTACTGATAAACATGGGCATATCACAGCAGTTTTTACAACAAAGAAACAAGTCTTGCAATGAAAAAGTGCAAAAATATTTATTGACATTTAGCTTACAATGAATGGCCCCTGACCTCACTTCAAGTTTTTATTTTATACTTAATTTGCTTCCAAGTAAATACTGTGCTTCGCTGAGCTTGGTAAGGCACACACAATGTTGAGATTATACATGAGATTGAAAGTCTTAAAAGAAATTACAGAATACAGCTGAAATGCATTTTTTTTTACTGAGGAGTGAGCAGATATCAGATATCTAATGAAATGGCGGAAGTGAAAGGGAAATGTTGCTTAACTTCAGTGGTAAACACAGGCTTCAGACTTTTGCAATAGCAAAAAACCCCACAATATTTGTCAGGTTGCATAGTGCTTAAATAAGAAAATATATTACAAATAGAAACCAGGTAGAGAATGCATCTCTGCATCCAAATATAATGAAATAATCAAACAGATTACTCCTTTAGAGGCTTTTTGAGTTTGCCTTTGAGTTCTGCCATCATCAAGGGACTGCCCATACTGCACAAAATAAAGACAAACAGTAAAACAATTAGTAGAGCCAGTTTGTATTCTATGGTGGTTGCGAAAAAAAATTGCAGTTACATCTGAAGCTCAAGAGTATTTGTAAAGGAATCATGCAGACTGATATTACAGGCCCTACCCAGTATGTCTTGGTGGTGTCCATTTGGGTTTAAGTGACGCTGGCTCTTGTTTGACAGAATCCTCTGTTACTGCCACTGATTTTTGCTGAGCAGAGGAAATTATGGTTACCACCGTAGATCTACCTGCCTTGATAATATTGTGCTTAGATTATGCATTAAAAGGCTTCTAGTTCTAGTTCACCCAAAAATAAAATCATGTCATCATCAAGTTGTTCCACATCCTGCTTATTTTTGTCTTTCTTTCTTTAACTGGACACAGAAGGAAATGAACAGAACATTTTCATTTTTGGTGAACTATCTCTATAACTTAGCCATGTTTCCATTAGCTTTCATGTACTCAAACAGTATGCTCATACCTGTTCCTGTGCCTGTAGTTGGCTCTCTGCCTCTCCAGATTCTCTTGCTTTCTTACCAAACTCAGTTTTTCTCAGTATGGGCATCTCAGTGCCAACACCTAAACAAAACAAATCTAGAATTCTAAAAACAATCCACATCCTTCTAAAACATCCTGATTAACATTGTCAAAGGACTGAATGTTAATCTAATTTACTTTACTTACAAAATAATCATATATATATATATAATAATTTATATTAATTTAGGTTTTATTTTGGGTAATTTACCTGGGAGTTTAAATCCAATGAACCCTTTACTTGGCACAGAGACTGCAATTCCCTGACCTCCCTTGAACAGGCCGCAAGCTGGAGGCTTTGGGAGAAAGGGTTCCACTGAGGTCTTAAAAATAAGTTTTCTCGGGTCTTTGGGTGGCCGAACTAAGGGATTCTTCACTGCAATTCTAGACTTCTGAACACTAAAGTCCAAAGATGAGTCCTCGAATTCCTGAAAATAATAAAAAAAAAAAAAGACATTGCTGGTTTACTGTTCCTAGTTCTCTTAAGATCACATCTATATTTGTAGCGCCATGGGTGATTGATCTACTCAAAATAAATATACATTACCTGTAAATCTAAATCAACAGTAGTTGGCCAGTCTGTTGTTGGAGCCTTTTCTTCTCCGTCTATCTTCACTTCTGGAACATCTTTGCTCACATTTTCAAATCTTCTTTTAATCCCAGATTTGCTGATTTCAATTATGTCTTCATGACAACATATCACTGTTTCTCCAGCTGCACCCTTCTCTTCTATATGTTCAACGTCGTCAGTTGTTTCAGACACAGGTGAAAGAATAGGGTCATCAATTTGTTTCTTGACAACTTCACAAATGGACGTTTCCACCTCCATCTCTATGCTCTCCTCTGTCCCAGCTAAGAACTTGGACACCTCCATATTTTCTTGCTCTAGGACTAAGGTACCAGTTGGCAGTTCTTGAAATTCTGCATCACCAAGTTTTTCTGTTGAAAGTCCTACCAAAGGTTCTACATCTTGTCCTACATTATTTTCCATTTCCATCATTTCCTTCAGGACTTGATTCGTTATTTCTTCTACATACTCTAAAGTGGTCTTCAATGCCTCAGTTTCATCTAACAACCTGATCTCTCTGTTCTCCTGTCCCTCTGAGTATATGTATGAGTCTATCTTCAAATCAAGAGTTTCGACCAGAAACTCTGCTGGACTTAAAGGTCTTGTTAGTTCAGTCTGTGATCCAACTGGACCAATTTTTGCTACTATCACATCTGGTGCATCCTCTGCATCAAGTTTCAAATCAACTGGATATGGTTCTGTTCCAGCAATTGCACACACAACAATAGATTCACCTTCTTCCAGTGATTCACTGACAGTGTCCAATGTTGCTTGAGACAATTTGCATTCTCTTTCTGTGGTCAAATCAAGCTCACTGTCTGCTTGAATGTTTGTCTCAAAGGTTTTCACTTTTGCTTTTTTTGAACAGGTCTTTGTTTCCACTGTTTCAAAAGTCAGCGCAGTTCTTAATTCAACATGTTTTTTGAGAGAGAACTCGGTTTTGTCAATTTCCTGAAGTGTTGCATTTAAGCAATCAATTGGAGTTTCAATGTCTTGTTCAATCTCAATTGCCTCCTTGCTATCCTTCAATTCTAGCTCAACAGAGTGGGGGACCACAGTGTCCCTTTGTGAATACTCTTCTGTTTGAGTGTTTGGTTCATCTAAGTTAGTCTTAATCTCCTCAAAACTTCCCAAAGAAATCTCTACTGTTTTTACTTGGTCCACAGCCCCTGTCTTTACTAAACCAACCTCTGGCCCTTTCCTCAATTCTCCAGAGAGCTCACAAACAATGAGATCTGAAAACATAGCCTCAGTTTTTATGGCCACCACAGGTGATCCAGTTCCTGTTTGTGGAGTATCCTGTTTTGATATATCAGACTGCAAGTTGTCTTTAGATGTAGCAACAGTTTCAAAAAATGAATCCACTACTGTGTCTGTGGTCCTTCCTGGTTCATTACTTGCTACAATTTCTTCAAATATTTCTTCTGAAGCCCTTGGCAGTGTATCTTCTAGATTCAATAACACAGATTTAGTTTCATCTACATTCTTTGTTTGGGTAGTTTGGGTTTCTCCCAGCCTTCCATCATGAACTTCCTCTATGTTGCAAATGCCTGTACCTGCTAATTCACAAGTGTCCAGCCAATTCAGTTGTTCACTCTCTTGAACGTCTTTATCCTGCTCAGTTGTATCCTTACTTCCCAGCTCATTTTTTGATATATGCTCATTTTCAATAATTTCTTCTGAATGTTTTTTAATTACTTCAAGTCTTCCAATCTCAAGAGGGTTTGAAAATGCACCATCTTCCTTTGAATCTCCATCTTTCACTTGTGATTCAGTTCCTTCATCTTCAAAATCTTCAACTTTCTCCAGTTCCTGATTTTGGACAACAGTTTGTTGCTCCTTTTCATCAATAACACGTTCAACTCCTTTTTCCTTGGGAAAGTCTGTGGTGTATTCTGTCCCCCTGATGTCTTGTTCAATCTTAATTGCCTCCTTGCTATCCTTCAATTCTAGCTCAACAGAGTGGGGGACCACAGTGTCCCTTTGTGAATACTCTTCTGTTTGAGTGTTTGGTTCATCTAAGTTAGTCTTAATCTCCTCAAAACTTCCCAAAGAAATCTCTACTGTTTTTACTTGGTCCACAGCCCCTGTCTTTACTAAACCAACCTCTGGCCCTTTCCTCAATTCTCCAGAGAGCTCACAAACAATGATATCTGAAAACATAGCCTCAGTTTTTATGGCCACCACAGGTGATCCAGTTCCTGTTTGTGAAGTATCCTGTTTTGATATATCAGACTGCAAGTTGTCTTTAGATGTAGCAACAGTTTCAAAAAATGAATCCACTACTGTGTCTGTGGTCCTTCCTGGTTCATTACTTGCTACAATTTCTTCAAATATTTCTTCTGAAGTCCTTGGCAGTGTATCTTCTAGATTCAATAACACAGATTTAGTTTCATCTACATTCTTTGTTTGGGTAGTTTGGGTTTCTCCCAGCCTTCCATCATGAACTTCCTCTATGTTGCAAATGCCTGTACCTGCTAATTCACAAGTGTCCAGCCAATTCAGTTGTTCACTCTCTTGAACGTCTTTATCCTGCTCAGTTGTATCCTTACTTCCCAGCTCATTTTCTGATATATTTTCAATAATTTCTTCTGAATGTTTTTTAATTACTTCAAGTCTTCCAATCTCAAGAGGGTTTGAAAATGCACCATCTTCCTTTGAATCTCCATCTTTCACTTGTGATTCAGTTCCTTCATCTTCAAAATCTTCAACTTTGTCCAGTTCCTGATTTTGGACAACAGTTTGTTGCTCCTTTTCATCAATAACACTTTCAACTCCTTTTTCCTTGGGAAAGTCTGTGGTGTATTCTGTCCCCAATTTTTTCTGTTCTACGTCTTGTCCATAAAGCTCAGGTTTGATTGTTACCTCTGCATTATTTTGATCTTCTCTCATGAATTCACATTCTTGAAAATTGTCATCCTCATGATCACATTTTTGTTCTTTTTTATCTTTATTGGAACCATCTTTTTGTTTACTGTCCACAATTTCAAAAGGCTGTTCTTCAGTTTCACTCACCTTACGCTCCACATTATCTTTACAGCTTGCATCAGATGAAACTGGCTTTTTTTCAACACGTGCTTCACTTTTTTGTTTTTCTTCTTTTTTGTCATCGATCTGAACATCCAAAGTACTTGTTCCACTCTTCTGCTTGTGTCCATCGCTGTCTACATCATCACATGAAACACTCTCATCATGATTGGTGCCAATGGACCACACTGCACAATGGTAAGTTTGTTTCTTTGTGGCGTTTACTTGAAGTTCAGTATGATCGTCCATGACCACATCAGTTTTTTCCCACTGTGCCAAAGCAACTTGTATTCTGGCCTCAGGCAACACACATTTGACCTCTGTATTGTTTTCATTTTCATTGCATTTCTTACCCTCCACATTTTTCTCAGCTTCATTTTCTTTTTCTTCACTGTTAATCTCATTTGCTTTATTTTTCAAAACAACATCATTTTGGTTTCCTTCATCTGTTACTTCCGGTCTGAGGTATCTTGCAACAGCTCCTGTGAGGTAACCCTATATGAGCACAACATTGAAACACAAGTCCATAAGAGACAGAATGAACTATAAGATTTATAACCCATTTTTCTATAGTCCTCAACAGAATTGAGAAATTCAATGGAGGACAATCTTTGATGTTGGCTTGGCAAAGACTTGTCTTAAGTTTAAACTAGTTTTAAAAGTTTAATGTTAAAAACAACAGTAAGACATCAAGTCAGCTAGATATGTAGTCAGACAGGCTGTCAGATAGATATATATATATATATATATATATGAATGAATGAATGGATGGATATAGAGATAAAAGCAAGTTAAAGCAGATTTAAAGCCTTGTGTGGGTTTGTTTACACATTTTTTGACAGCTGGAGTTAGAATTCAACTCATTTGAACATTAGTCCATGTCAGTCTATTAGATTTTTCCCGTTATTGATCTTCGGGAAAACTGTGCAGTCAGTTAGAAAAGACACAGAACACTAAATCTGTACCAAGGTTGGTGGATGTAGCTTGAACGTTCTAGGAGTTACAATTGCTAATTATTTATAATTGGGATTTTGGGAAAACCCTAAACCAAGTCTGTAGAATAACAGTATGCTGGTTTGGCAAGCCAACATAATAAAACATAACTAAAATGCAGATATAGACAAATCGATTTTATTAATAAGTCAATCCGAAGAAAAACAACATTATCAACAACATTTACTCACCCAAACAGTCCAAATAGAGCGACCAAAGCGACTCCCCGAGTTTTCGGAAGCGTCCATAGCTGGTGAAACGAGAAAAGATCAAGAGTGGACAGATTAATGAAACTTTCTCAAAGTTTGGTAGCGACGTACATGTGTTTTTCCTCATAACATCTCAGTTCAGACCGTTAAAAGCGGGACTTTTCACACGGGCGGTAAGACTTAAAAGTGTAGTTGTTTTCTGACTGGATGGTGGTGGTGCTCGCATTTGTTTAGTTCCTCACGCTCATACGTCCGATGTTTTAATAAGGAAGACGCTCTGTGTGAATCACACCAGCCAACCCAAGAGCAGAAAGAACTTGTTGGTTTGTGGTGAGAAAAAAATTGTAGTCATTTTGCCTGTCGTGCCATTTCGGTGAACAGTTATATTCATAATCAAAGGCCGTGTCTCAAAACTTACTAAGCTACCTAAAAACACAATGTTTTGGGGGAACATTTGCGTGTTCCCGGACCAGCAGTATTCTTGGGTCATCATTGACGTGGGAATCATTTTCCGTGTCAGGACGCGCAGATTACGCCCACAAATGCTGCAGGTGCACTCGCGTATTCTACTCAAAATAATGCCTAGGAAGGCAGCTCACTACGTTTTTAAAACTCAACCATAAGGTTCAGCTGCATGCAAAGGTTACTGCTGTTCGGTGTTGTGTGTGTGTGTGCGCGCGCGCGCTATCTCTCCAGGCTTGTTTTTCTCCCAACACATTCAGTATCAGTATACATTCGTAGAAGGTTGTGCACATTGTCATTTATGCCATTGTTGGTTGATAAAGTAAACTAAAGATTGCTTAGGTTTAAGTATACCATTTGCAATGGGCCGGTGTGATCTTGTTTGAAAATGCACAAACAAGTGTTCAGTGTTGTGGTTGATGTTTGACAGTCATCTTAGCAAGTGGTCAAAATTAGTCACATTGGTGCATTCTCTCTCACTCACTCATGTACTCTCTTTTTAAACAAACATACAGGCAGATTTTTTTTTTTAATATTTAGACTTTAGATTTAAATCTGTTTAATTAAAATAATTGATAACACATCATTCAGAAATATGTAGTGAGTGGCAATGTTTCTGTTGTGTTATGCATTACATAATTAGAAGTAAAAGAAAAGATACACATGTTTAGGAAAAAATAAATATGGCAGCAAATGTGCTCAGAGTTGTGTAGGAACCCAAGAAGATATGGGTCAGGTCTGGGATATCAAAAATAACTTTGTGGTGGTCAGGATGATGCTTCCTCTGCAGGCTCTGCAAAAACAAAAAATAAAATAAAATAGAGAAGTAAACTGTGACATTCTGAAATCGGAAAACATCAAGTAAGACTGTAACAGCCAAACATTATGATCATGTATTGTTTTAGAATGAACTAAAGACTTATTTTTTTTCTAGACTAAAGAGATTGTTTTAAGAGTTAAAAGTGCAATATATATATATATATATATATATATATATATATATATATATATATATATATATATATATATCTATACACACACTGATGCTGGACCTTTTTCCTCATCTTTTTCTACCATATACTCGGGCCGTTGGTCCTTTTTAATCGATTTCATTCAATCCACAAATTCATTCATCATTTCATAATCTGCATAACGGTCTACAACAGGTGGCCTTATTTCTGTAGAACAAGATAAAATAGTTTGCAGGGATTAGATGTTGTTATTTAAAATTTCCAAGGTAATTTCATAATGTTATCCTAGGATTTTTCAAATCCAAGACTATTTTGAGTCTGTTTATGGCGAATATCTTCCATTATTTTGAAACTGTCAAATACTGATCCCACTCTGAGAGTTTTTTGTCTATAACACTGGTTTTCAACTGGTGGGTTGTGAGTCATGACCAGAAAAATGGGTCAATATATTCTGAGTTCTTGTTTTCTTTGAATTATTTATTATATAAAATAAAATAAAAAACAGCCACAATGCCACACACAGACATTAAGAGTGCAAAACACTTACAAAACACACACACACACACACACACACACACACACACACACACACACACACACACACACACACACACACACACACACACACGTAGTGTTTCCATGTTTTATGGGGACTTTCCATAGACATAATGGTTTTTATACTGTACAAACTTTATATTCTATCCCCTAAACCTAACCCTACCCCTAAACCTAACCCTCACAGAAAACTTTCTGCATTTTTACATTTTCAAAAAACATAATTTAGTATGATTTATAAGCTGTTTTCCTCATGGGGACCAACAAAATGTCCCCACAAGGTCAAAAATTTCGGGTTTTACTATCCTTTTGGGGACATTTGGTCCCCACAAAGTGATAAATACACGCTCACACACACACACACACACACACACACACACACACACAAAACTAAACTGGTCAGACTATAAAACAGAATTTATAATTTTTTTAATTTGTGAGAAAAAATCAATAAATCAGCCACAATGCAGAACATACACACAGACACACACACATCAAAATTAATTGGTGAGACCATAACACATCTACAATGAACACACAGACACACGCATTGGTGTGGCTATCCTTATGAGGACTCTCCATAGATATAATGATTTTTATACTGTACGAACTATAGATTCTATCACCTAACCATACCCCTAAACCTATCCCTCACAAAAAAAGAAAAAAAACATCTACATTTTTAAATTTTCCAAAAAACATAGTTTAGTATGTTTTTTACGTGATTTGAATTATGGGGACACTAGAAATATCCTCATAAACTACATTTATAGCATATACCCTTGTAATTACCAGTTTGAAACCAAATTGTTTTTCCTCGTAAACCACCAAAACCTGCATGCACGCACGCAAGCACGCACACACACTCGCACACGCATGCACGCACGCATGCACGCACACACACACACACACACACACACACTCTCTCTTGTTACAACCATGGATAAATTGGATCATTACTTGTAATTCTACTATTCTGGTATGCAAAACTGACAGAAATAACCTCAAAAGAATAACCTAAAAAATGCAGAATCTAGAAATCATATTCTCTTCAACCAGGGATGAAGAAGTAGCTCACTGCAGCCACCTAGTGTCTATACTTGTAATGTTATCTGGTTTTAATTTTATTTTAAATGTACAGCACAGTTTGATTCTTGAGATTTATATGAAACAGTATATAATTTATGAGTATTGGTTCAGTATTTGAGAAATATTCATAAAAAAGAAACATTTAAAGCTCAAGGTCATATAGGTAAATAAATTAGTAAATTAAAACCCACCCACAACTTTGCACAACTTTAGTGCTTTTATATGATTTAATTTAGTGTTGTTACATTTCTTTCATAACAATTAAAAAAAATTAGACATTTATTGTTTTTGGTCACTTTTGACCGGTAACAAATTGAACGTGATTTAATGATGAACAGTGCCACAGAACCACTGGTCTAGACAACCATCCAGTGTTTACCTACTTCATGGCAGAGGTGGAATCAAGTAATTGTTTTCCAAGTCACAAGTAAGTCTCAAGTCATTGCATTTAAGTCCCGAGTTAAGTCCCAAGTCAACTCAGGCAAGTCCAAGTCAATTTACAAGTCTTCAACTTTTAGATTCAAGTCTTAAAAAAGTAATTTGTGCGCTTTGCACAAATTAGTGTCAGAGTATTCATTACTATAGTAAATTTATACAAATTTTATCTAGAAGGCTTTTAAAATATGTTCATCACTTCGCAGTTTATCTTCATTTGAGATGAGGTATAGACAATATTTTCACAAAGCACACCCACCAAAAGCACACCCATCTCAGTTCAATTAGTCTCCCTTAAGATGTGCTTGAATGTTTCAAGTGTGGCATAAACTTAAGGAAAAGTTTTTTTTTTTTGGTAACGGTATAAAAAAAAAAAATCATTCTATAAAAATAGCACAACTGCTACACACTTTGCATGGGTGAGAGAGAGAATGTTTTCAGTGAGTGTTTTTATATCTAACCACTAGAACAATTATGTTATTGGTACCTCAAGGAAATAGATTATGAAAAAAATGCGAGAGTGGAAATATAGTTGCAGAACAAAACAGCTGTTACCACACTTTAAAAGTGGGTATGTGTCTGTTTGTGTATGTGCGTGTGTGTGTATGTGTTTGCGTATGTGTGTGTGTTTGTGTGTGTGTGTGCAAGAGAAAGCGGAAACATGGAGACAGAATAAACCAGAAAGACAGTCATATAGAACTGCTGCTGCTACGTACCATACTTTAGATTTGAGAGAGGGAAAGAGTGTAAATGTGAGTCAGTGAGTGAATGTTTGAGTTATTGAGGGTAACTGTTCTTCACTTTGGCCCTATGATGCATTGCACTTGCAAAAGATCAAATTGGCCAAAAGTCTGTCAGTCACTTGTGCTCAATGGGGCCGTAGTATGATGCCTCCATGGCTGAAAACACGCTCCACCGGAGCACTAGAGGCAGGCACTGCCAAGACCCTGATGCCCACTCAAAATAGTGCAGGAAGTGTTTTTATGTTCATAGCCCAGAACAAGAGAGTATTCTGTCCTTCAGAAATGTCAAAGTAGTGACTTAGCTCTTGTGCTGGAGTGGTCCCAGTTGACTTCCTTAGTTTCATACACTATGCTGCAAATAATCCCTTCTCCTGTTTAAACTGCTGACCCTCTTGCTCTTCATGCTCAATCCATGAAGCAGCCCTTGCATCCTCGACAGCATCTTGCAAGATCAACTCTTGCAAAGGATGAACACAGTAACAGGCAACTATTACAATGTTGCTGATGATGCAGTAAGTTAAACTAAAAATATATTATTGTTTCAATCATTTCATGTGTGCCATGGGAGAAATAATAATGAATCATGATAATATTTATTTACCCTTCACTCCTTGTGTAATTACTTCCTTGACTTCAGGGTTGACAAGCACATGGTGCACCACCCACTGCAAAGAAAAAATTGGATCCAAGAACACTGAAGATGCCATTTTTTGCCATAGCAGCATCCAGGTATTGCTGCTCTTCTTGGCTTAGATCATTCCAGAGCTGTGGATCATCAAGTTGGTCATCATGTGTGTCTTGTTCTTGTTCAGTGGGGAAGCACATAGTGGATTTCTTCATGTTGGCGGCATTATCACTATATTTATCTATAATGTTAAAATCATCACAGATGGCCTCAAACTGATTCTTTCACCAGTGTGTGGGCCTTTGAAACGGTTGCAGACCAGTAAATTAGAATTAAGTTTAATACTCTCATGAGTTGCCTTAATGAAGTGTACAGTTACTCCCCTCATTTTTCTGTCGTACCAAATTTCCACTGTGACAGATACATTTTTTTGTGTTGCTTAATGCGGTTTTTAGCTTGTTGCATCGCTCCACAACAAGGTTTTCTACTTTTGAGGCCACTGTTCGGCGACACACTGGGATGTACTCCACTGAGACCACTGAGAGAAAGTGATGAAAACTCTTGTTTTCCACAATAGGTAGAGGTAGTTCAATCAAGTACTAAGTTAGACATGACTGAATTGGATAACTTTCTGTTGTGGATGACTGGCACTGTACTGCCCAACATGGGTTTTGATGAATTGTGAAACTGAAGGTTGCTGTGGATCATTTGGGATAATTTTGTTAATCTGGTATTCTTCAAACCTGCGCATGGTAAAGATAATACAAAGCAGAGCTTAATTCAATTTATATGAATGACAGTATTCTGAATAAATGCATATCAAATACATTTGGATGAGTTTAAAATAAGTATTTTACAAGCAGAATAATAAATATTATTACATGGCTCTATTTTAAACTCTAATCTACATATCATATTTATTTGGCAAGTAGATGTGTAATAAGTGGGATATTGTACATTTAGCCAGTCATTATCACAACGCATAGATATCCCTTTAACCAATTAAGCTGTGCAGACTTCTCGCATGACCAACACGCTTCTGTATCTTTAAAAAACAGTCTTTTCTGTGCAACATGCAGAACCAAGTCAAAATATATTTACAATCATCATTTACAATAAAATCATTACTAGAACAAAAGAAAATTATTACACGGTATCACGATCACAATACATGTCATAATTCCACATGCACACTAATATATTTATGTGTATATTTATATATTAAAATATATATTTTCCATTACTTTGGTCATATTTTAGCTTTCAAAAATCTACAAATTCCATGTATTCTGACAATAAATATGATGTCAAGAAATTGCATGTGCATATGTCTATAGTTCACATGCCTAATTTATCCTATTTACAAGTATTTACATGAACATGTAGAACACGTCTTAAAAACTGGTACTGTTGTGTCTCTTTAAGAACAGGAACTTTTATGCAAATGTGGTCAAATGGCTTGTTTATAATATCTGTGCTATGGCCGGTAAGAAATGTTTATGTTTGTTACAGTTTTTTTTAATCAACATCTACCTAACGTAACGAACAAAGAGGGTAATAAAGATGACACATGATTCTTATCTTTGGACACACATGAAGACAAACCACACTTACCACAGCAAAAATAGTTTGCGGTTTGATATGCAGACTTTGTAAGCCTGTAAATCTGTCATGTGCTTCCATAGACGTGTATGTTACTGAACCATAGCTGACGTATATTAGTTAACAACTTACCTCTGTGTCTGTGGGTTTTCAGATGCCTCACAAAATTGGATGTTATCGATGAGGTGTCTGTAATTTTGGAACCACAGGTTCTACATGTTGCAATCCTGTTGTTGCCTTTAATTCTGTATTCTTTTTATCCAAATTATATCACCTTTGCTATAATTTTTGCTGTGTCCTAGTCCTTAAATGTGCACCGTGGTCTTCAAACTTGATCCAGCTTTCGTGGAAGCTGATTGGTTGGTTGTCTGATTGGTTGAATATGGAGTGTTGAAATGCAGATTTGAAAATCTAATCGTTGATTTACTGCATATTTTTAAACGTACAACTCTTATCTTTGGTTTTAGAAAGTACAAGTCTTTCCAAGTCAGAGGGCTCAAGTCCAAGCCAAGTTGCAAGTATTTTTTGATTCTATCAGGTCGAGTAGCTTGTCATCAAATTTGTGACTCGAGTCTGAGTCAAGTCCAAGTGACGCGCCTCGAGTCCACACCTCTGCTTCATGGCATAGGCTACTTACTGCGCACATGTCCATCCCTGCGACGATCACTTTCCATTCGTCCTGTAGACCTCACCAGGGCACAAATGTTCTAGAGCTCTAATTTTCTCTCACTATTTTTCCTCTCTCTCTTTTGACAAAAGCTTGGAGACAGTCATGCCATCAGCTGCCCAGAGCAGTTCAGCCTTTGGGTTTACTCCAGAGAGAAGCACAGAGAATATTCAGACCCCATCATGGCTCAGGCCCCTCCCTTAAAGTCTATGGGATTTTTTTTTGTCTTCTTGATTGTCCGCCAGATGAAAAGCTAAAGTCTGATCACTTTTTCTTTTTTATCTGTTTCAGAGTATGTGGTAATGGGCATAGTTTTGGTCTGTTTTTCAGTAGAGTAAAACACCATTCTAATGTATTTGAAAGACTTAAATGTAACAAAATCAATCCGTTTCGAACAAAAACATATTAGTGTGGACATGGCCTAAGACAAGGCCTAGTTGTTTTGAAAAGACTTGGAAAGCACCACTAACAAGGGATTTGAAAAAAGAAAGAAAAAATGCATAAGAGAGTATACAATGATATCCTTACTGAGCAGGTCACTATTTATCTGGTGGCCAAAAGTTTGGAATAATGGACAGATTTTGCTCTTATAGAAAGACATTGGAACTTTTATTCACCAAAGTGGCTTTCAACTGATCACAGTGTATAGTAGGACATTAATAATGTGAAAAATTACTATTAAAATTTGAAAAAATATTCAGAACTTCTTAAACTACTTCAAAGAGTTCTCATCAAAAAATCCTCCAAGTGCAGCAATGACAGCTTTGCAGATCCTTGACATTCCAGCTGTCAGTTTGTCCAGATACTCAGGTGACATTTTTCATTTTTCGTATAGAACTTTATTAATCCCCATGGGGCAATTCATTCAGACTGTCATGGTGCTTCACATATACAGACAACATTGAATACGCGTACAAACAAAAAAATCTAAATACATGAAATATATTAAGAAAAAATAATATTAATAATAAATAAATACAAATAAATAAATAAATAATAAAATATAAAATTATGTTTGTTACATAAACTAATTGCTTCAGGCACAAAAGTAAATTTGTAAGGGTTTGTGAGACACCTGATTGTCCGTAAACGCCGCCCAAAGGGCAACCACTCAAAGTAAAGGTTCAAAGGGTGTGTGCTATCTCCCATTATTTTATGTGCACTTGCTGTTCATAATAAAATGTTAAACTACATAAAGAAACACCCATAATTTTTGAGCACATGTTTACAATACCTTGCAGATGATTTTTGTTCTTCATAGACAATGAAGAAAACCAACATAAGAAAGAAAACAACAGAATACTTTCAACAAATGAATTATAAAAAGACCTTAGAATGGGTCTTTGTACATCAAAGGAATTAAGCTTCCTCAACACAAACAATCTTTGGTGTGATTTTTTAATAATGGCATCAGTATTTTTATCAAACTTCAACATGTTATCAAAAACTGTCCCTAAATACTTGTATCCCTCTACTACATTCACCTGTGTACCATTAATAATCACAGGTTGAAGTGAAACTGTTTTCTTACTAAAATTGATAACCATCTTTTTAGTCTTTGAGACATTCAAGTCTAGTTTCATACTTTTACACCAAGAGATAAATCTGTGTAGAGCCGGACAATAATCCTGGTCTGAATGTGAAAGCAAGGAAAGAAGAACAGTATCATCCGCATATTTTACTAGGTAACTGTTACCTTGTAAACTCTGACAATCATTAGTGTATAATATAAAAAAGATTGGAGAAAGTACACAACCTTGTGGTGAACCTATAGAAGTGTTTAACGTATCTGATAAAACCCCATTAACCCTAACCCTTTGTTGCCTATCTGTTAAAAAAGTCCATAATCCATGACACTAAACCATGATTAAAATGAATAAGTTTTTTCCCTAAAATAACAGGTTGCAGAGTGTCTGACGCAAAGTCCACAAACAAAAGCCGTGCAAATGCTTTACTTTTTTCCAGATGTTGATAGAGTATTTAACAGAAAAAGTTTTGCATCATCTACGCCTCTTCCTGTGCGATATGCAAACTGCAGCGGATCTAAAGCCGAACTAGTAACCGTCATCATATGCTTTTTTATCTCTTTTTCAAAAGCCTTCATGACCAAAATCAGGTACCAACCCTAGATCTAAGGAAGACTCACAAAGTAAATGGAGAACTCCACTAAGCTGATCGGCACAGTGATTCAGTGTTCTACCACATATGCCCTCTGGACCTGGGGCCTTATTAAGTGGTGTGGCCTTCAACTGTCTCAATATATTAAAAGGATTAAGTTTAAAATTATTAGAAATACTCAGAGTATCTTTAAAATCTACTATATCGTCAACTGTAACAAATGTATCGAAACGGGCAAAAAAAGAATTAAACTCATTAGATAAAATGAAATTAGTGTCATAGTTTTCCATTAGAGTATACTGATTCAATACCAGTGTATTTACGGCAGCCATACTCTTAATTCCCTTCCAGACGGCTCTAAGGTTACCTTGCATAAACACACCCTCGATCTTATTTTTACAATTGCTTTTAGCTATTTGTATTGCCTTTTTAACTTCCCTATTTATCTGTTGATTCTCCTCATTAGTCCCCGAGAGAAATACTCTCTTCTTCATATTCAATAGACTCTTAACTCCTTCGTGACTCAAGGTTTATTATTAGTATACAAAGTAATCTTTTTAGTAGGAATAACAGAATCAACACAGAAAGTGATATAGTTCGAAATAGTTAGCACCTGTTCATTCAGAGCGGAACATGTATTCAAAAACATACTCCAATCTGTGCAATCAAAACAACCCTTTAAAACCTCAATATTAGAGGGGGTCCAGTCTTTAACATACCATACTTCTCTCTTCACTTGCTTTATAATAGGAGTATACAGAAGACAGCAAAACTATATTATGATCAGCTGAACCAAGAGCAGGTATAAAGACAGAGACTTGTAAGCTCCAGGAATTGGGCCATAACATCTATCCAAAATTGTATCAGCGCGAGTAGTGCATGTAACATATTGGTAATAGCCCTTTAAATATTTATTCACAATACAGTGGTTAAAATCACCCAAAATAAATGTAGGTGCATCTGGGGATAAATTGTCCAGTTTATCCAGGGTATTTTTAAACATTTCCAATGCCACTTAAATTTTAGTATGTGGATGTACATATACTACAATAAAAAAAAAAATTGAGGAAACTCACGAGCAAGATAAAAACGACGTACAGAAACTGCAATAAGTTCAATGTCCGAATTACAAATCTTACATCGCACTATTGCTGTGTTACACCAACTTGCCTAGATATAAACACACATACCTCCACCACGCTCTTTCCCTGTTGTGTGTTTATCTCTGTCCAGCCGGATAGGTACTCCAAAACCCTCAATCCGAAGACTACTATCATCAATTGAGTCATCCAGCCAAGTTTCGGTGAACACCATCATGTGCATATTTCTGTATTCGTGCATAAAACTTACATTGGCCTGCAGTTCGTACAGTTTATTGCGAAGTGAGCGTACATTGCCTAAGACTATTCCAGGCAGCGGAGTGAACTTTTGAGCCCTCTTTAGTCTGCGTCGAAGTTCACCGCGGTTCCCGCGTTTCCTCCTTATTCTTCTTTTTAGACCCCGGGTATTCTCAGAAGGCCGGGTTATTTCTTCAGGAATATTCCAAGCAGGATCGACAGGACCAGCATTTAAACGCAAACCCAACAGGAACTCCCTGGTCATCACAGGCACACTCTGCGAAAAAACTCCTCCGTACGCCAAAACTGAGGTCGCTCTTCCCTAATTAATCAGCAGAAACAAAAGCACTAACTTCCACAAACTTATCATCTTCACTTAAAAATAAACATCTCACTCATGAGAAAGAAAGAAAAAACACCTTAAAAAACATGTTAACGTACAAATATTGAAGCACACCTGCAGCCCTACCAGTCGGCGCACGAGCAGCACCCGGAGCTTCACCCCACACTCCCTGTAGCACTTGCCATAGATGTGACTGTCTTGTCAGGCACTTCTCACGCACCTCACAGTCTAGCTGATCCCACAAAAGCTCAATGGGGTTAAGATCCATAACACTATTTTCCAATTATCTGTTGTAAAATGTCTGTTTCTTTGCACACTCTAAACTTTTCTTTTTGATTTTCTGTTTCAAAAAATTCCCATAAGTCCTGCACCCCTGAGTCTTCTCTTTACTGTTGTACATGAAACTGTTGTTGAGCGTGTAGAATTCAATGAAGCTGTCAGCTGAGGACATGTGATGCGTCTATTTCTCAAATTAGAGACTCTCTGATGTACTTAACCTCTTCCACATCTCTTTCTGTCCTTGTTAGAGCCAGTAGTCCTTTATCTTTGAAGACTGTAGTGTACACCTTTGTATGAAATTTTACATTTTTTGCAGTTTCTAGCATTTCTTCAAAACAATGATCGCCTGATGAGATTTTAGAGAAAGCTGTTTCTTTCTTTTTTTTAACCTAATATTGACCTTAAGACATGCCAGTCCATACTGTGCAGCATACTGTGGCAACTTAAAACAAACACAAAGACAATGTTAAGCTTCATTTAATGAATCAAATAGCTTTCAGCTGTGTTTGATATAATGGCAAGTGATTTTCTAGTACCAAATTACCAATTTAGCATGATTACTCAAGGATAAGGTGTTGGAGTGATGGCTGGTATCAAAAAGGACTTTTTTCAAATAGTGATGGTGCTGTTTTTTACATCAGTAATGTCCTGACTATACTTTGTGATCAGTTGAATGACACTGGTGAATTAAAGTACCAATTTCCCTCCGAAACAGCAAAATCTGTACATTATTCCAAACTTTTGCCCGCCAGTGTACATTTACTAAAATTATGAACATCATTGTTTCTGTTTTGACTATGATCGGACATTTCTGTTAAATGCTATTATTTTTGAGTGTGGCAGCTTACCGAGGTTAGGATTTCTCCAAACTCTTTTAACAGGCTTCATGAGTGAGCAGTGCTCCACTCTGCAAACGATTTCACCTCCCCTCGTTGTTTTATCCACCTCCTTCAAGAATGCTTTTGCTCGAATAATCCTCGGCAGAGTTTGCAAAGGGCCCCAAACCTCTGTTCCCTCTTTGATTAACTCCCCACTCTGTTCTCCATCCTCACTCTTATTCACTTTGTTATGTTGCCATTTCACTGAGATTTTATGGGAATATAAATCTGTTATGTCACAGGAAGGGTCAAGGGTTCCACCTCAGAGGATGGAAGGGCAGAAGAGATCATTTCTGAAACTGTAGGCTTTTTAGTGAACCCTTTGAAAAAAGCAATAAAAGTCAGTTTGACTTTTGCGTCAGTTTGACTTTAATGTTGCGATTTCAAAGATTACAGCTTGCATGTTTTTAAGATTGCTATTTTTTTATGATTTGTCTTTTGATGAAGCAAATATCCATGACTCATACTGTATATTGGAGTACTACCATGCTGCATATTGCATACTGTACACACTGTATACTACCAACTATTTTTACACTATGTGAAACAATATGTATTATGAAATCATCACATTTCAAACAGTATGCTACATGATCTCATTATGCCATACTGCTTATTGCATACTGGGTAGTATTCACTGTATATTACTATTGTTTCACTATGTGTAACAGTATGCATTATGCAAAGATAAACATTTCAAACAGTAGAATGCTACATGGTCTAATGATCTCATTATACTGCATATTTAATTCAGAGAATGGTGTCCAGTTATCATCTTGCAAATAAATATAGTTATTTTGTTTAAAAATGGCTCTACTTTTGGCGGTCTCATTAAATAATTATTTAAGATAGATATGCTAACATCAAGACTGATATTACTTCTGGTTATTTCATCACATTGGAAATAGTTTATTTACTCATCCTCATGCCATCCCTGATGTGCATGACTTTCTGTCTTCTGTAGAACACAAAGATTTTCAGAAGAACACCTCTGCAATGTAGGTCCATTCAGTGCAAGTGAATGGTGGCCAGAACTTTGAAGGTAAAATAAAGCACATAAAGGCAGCATAAAAGTAATCCATACAACTCTGTATCTTCAGAAGCGAAATGATAAGTGTTGGTGAGAAACATATCAATATTTAAGTCCCTTTTTAGTATAAATATACACCTTCACATTCTTCTTTTTTTTGTGGCAATTTACATTCTTTGTGTATATCGATACCTACTCAGCAGGGTGCAGAATTTATAGTAAAAAAAAATATTAAATATTGATCTGTTTCTCACCCACACCTATCATATCGCTTCTGAAGATATGGATTAAACCACTGGAGTCATATGGATTAATTTTATGCTGCCTTCATGTGCTTCTTGGAGCTTCAAATTTCTGGCCACCATTCAATTGCATTTTATGAACCAACATATCTAAACTATTCTTCTTAAAATCCTTTTTTCCCCCTCTGTGAACAATCCCTTTGAGTATGCATAAACAAAGTAAAGAATGTAGCTTTATTCTTCTTTTGCAACAAGCATTTACATATTTTAGTTTTTCTCAAGTTCTAAGCCTATAGTTCTCTCACCTCTGGTGTCCCATGTGATGGGCTGTTTTAGGGCTATGTGATGAACGGCGACCCACACACTGGTTTCTCCTCTCTCCAGCTCTCCAGGGAGAGAGTATGTTACTGCCAACCTTTTAGAATTATGCAATTTTATATATTTTGAAATATTGTATATTGTTTGTATATGTGTGTATATGATACCTCCTTCCTCAATTTGTTCTGAGAACTGGATCTCTGAAACTTTAGGAGGTGCTAAACAAAAATTCAACAACTGTAAACATGCATCTCTTTTACATGCTAAAAGAGATCAAATAACTGAAAATAGGAACCGATAAGGTAAAACCACAATAACAAGAACATGTCATTTTTCAGCTTAAAATAAAAGAAATAAGCCATTGATTTTGTTATTGAAGCTAAAATCAGAGGAAAGAAATCACCTGGTGTGTTGTCAGCTTTAGGTTAAATTTGAAATTAAATGCTACCATACTGCTTACAGCATACTGTACAGTAGGCAATACAGTGAAATATACTATAGTTTTTTTTTTGTTTTTTTGTTTTCACTTTTCAAACAGTAGTTGTTGCATGTTTAATTCAGCAAGACGTGTCCTTACTTGCTATTTTATTTACCAGTTCTAAAATAGCAAGTAATTTGCCAGTTTTCTGAAGAAATGTCTTAACTTTTGGCAGTCCAATCAAAATGAAAATAGTGAAAACCAGTAGGGTGAATCTCATGAAATGTGAACAAGAGTCTTATTACAACCCCACCAAAATGAGTAAGAAGTTTCTTATGAGTAAGAAATTATAATGAAAATGGAGCTGATTTTTGTGAACACTAAGATTTTTGCATTGTGATATTATTTTCATATAATATCCCCCCATTTTCATTATTGTAATGAGAAGAAAAATCTTCAAAAGAGTTAAAAATCCCAATTACATATTATTTACATTTTAAAATGTACATCATGGTAGCATTTACTGCTTTTAATGTATGCTGATTCTAATACAATGAAAAATAATAATAAACTTACTGGTCCTAAAACTAGGCTAATTATTTATGCAAAATATTTTTTTTTGTTTTGTTTGATTTTGAAAACTTCACAAGAAACATTATTAATCTAATTCATCAGGTTAACTCTTTCTGCCACAATCTTGTCCGTTCCCTTATATGAAATCTGATATTTAAAGAATGCACTCTTGTGAATGAATAGATTGGGTATAAAGGAGAGAGAAGAGAAGAGCTGTTTGTTTGAGCCGGAGGACTTTCGGTGTGGCAGCTGAGTATAGCTTGTAATATCCTTATGCAGAAGAGGGCAGTAGAAGCCATCTCTCTGATTCCACAGACACATGAGAATCGGGAGGAGTGAAGGTTGCCATGGGAAATTTTCTCAGAGAGAGAGAGAGAGAGAGAGAGAGAGAGAGAGACACACACACACACACACACACACACACACACACACACACACACACACACACATGTTGGTCTACCTATCATTATGAGGACTTTCCATACACATAATGACTTTTATACTGTATAAACTATAGATTCTATCCTCTAAACCTAACACAACCCCTAAACCTAACCCTCACAGAAAACTTTCTGCATTTTTACATTTTCAATAAAACATTGTTTAGTATGATTTTTAAGCGATTTGAATTATGGGGACACTAGAAATGTCCTCATAAATCACATTTATAGCATAATACCCTTGTAATTACTAATTTGTAACTTACAAAATTGTCCTCGAATCACAAATACACACACACACACACACACACACACACACACACACACACACACACACACACACACACACACACACACACACACACACACACACACACACACAGAGAAAGATATATAGAGAGAGACAGACTGCCAGTTTATGATTATGCAGGTTAATCATTTGCATTACTTACATAATATTCCCCGTTTAAAAACAAACCCTAGCATATCTACTAGGTCTGACAGTACATTATTATCATCTGGATTTGTTCCTTTGACACACTGTAATGAGAGCTGTGCAGAAACATTGCACTTAATTCCACTTCAAAATGTCAATTAACTTCTGTTGGCTTGGCTATTCAGTTAATTCTATCATTTGTCAACATGTTGGGACTGTGTCGACTAGTTGTGGATCACATGACTTTAGTTGTGCTTGTTGTGTACATGGAAATATTCGTTTTGTATAAACTATAAAATATACAGCATTTGGAATCGTCCTGGTGCATTTTCCGTAAAATAGCATGTTATAAGCGAACCATGCTGCATGTGACACTGATATCGGTGTGTTCATATACTAGGCAAAATTCTTGTGAAACACCCTGAAATTAAGTAAAGTGTCACCCAAAGACCACTGAAGCTGCAGGATGTATTGGGAATATACATAATGTAAACTTGTAACGAACTCTGATCCTCAAGTTCACCCCGCCCCCTCTAGCTCTCACGCTCGCTCCCAATCACCAGAGTATTAGTTTCACCCGCACTGTTCGTTTTCCCCTATATATACGCTGCCCTTTCTCTCCACACTTGTTGGTTATTGTTTAGTTTACTCCTTCGCTTTGCCAGCTCTAGTGTTCCCCTAGCTTCCCCTGTCTTTTCAACTCGCTTGTTACGTCTAACTCTATTCTGATTCCCCGGCTTCGACCTTACTCTCCCCTTGACACTCTTCTGTGGATTTGCCCCTTTGCCATATTCTGATTCCACGGCTTCGACCTTACGCTCCCCTTGACTACTCTTCTCTGGATTTGCCCTTTTGTACTTTTGCCTTCTCTGCAAATAAAAGCAGTTTTACTCGACATTGTGACTGTCTCTTCTTGTGCAGGTTACAAAACTCTGAATCACCAACAAGTAAAAAAGGTGTAGTCAAGAAATTCATACAATAATCAGACCATTTTTGAAAGCATTGGTAAGGTAGTGTAAGGGATTACAGCTTGGGCCTGTGGACCAGTTGGCTTGGAATGAAGACCAGGAGTTGAGGTGTCAATCAAATTAGTTGAATTTTACTGAAGAGAGTTGTTTGCAAAATCAAATGGCAGAAGTCAGCAGTGCAAAAGCCTCTGAATTCGAAGACAGAAGAATCACGAACTGAACTCAGGTCCAAAAACATCAGTACTTCTAGTCATCATGTTGACTTTAATGCTATAGTTTCTAGAATTCTGATTGGTTACAAGCATAGATAACTATAGAACATTTATGAACATGGTTTAAATAAAGCTTGGGTTTTATTTTAGAAACAAGTTTTGTTTTTCATTTAATGTAAGAAAGAGGTTAGTTTCTGCTACTTTTTTGCCTGTACTTGATTACGGTGATGTGGTGTATCAATTTGCTTCTTCTCATCTTCTCTCCTCTTTAGATGCCGTCTATCATAGCGCTTTGAGATTTATTTCAGATTGTAAACCTTTAACTCATCGTTGTATTTTGTATAACAGAGTAGCCTGGCCCTCTCTGTCTATTAGAAGGAAAATGCACTATTACTTATTTATTTATAAGGCTATTCTGGGGTTGTTGCCTTCATATCTAGATTGCCTAATTCATAAGAAAAGTATTTTGAAATATTCCCTCCGGTCTGAAAATTGTTTTACCCTTTCTGTTCCACTTGTAAGAACTGAACTGGGAAAAAGGGCTTTTATGTATGCAGCTCCATTTGAATGGAATCGACTCCAAACAAAATTGAAATTACAAACTCTGGTGCCTATGGAACATTTCAAAACTATTATTCGGTCAATTGAAGAAGACTCAATGATGTGCAATTGTTTTTAAGTGTTGAAATTTTATATTTGTTGTTGATTTGTAATTTTGTGACTGTAACTGCTGTCCATTCTTGGCCAGGACACTCCTGTGAAAGAGATTTCTAATCTCAGAGAGATTATCCTGGTTAAATAAAGGTCAAATAAAAAAAAAAATGGTCATCATGTACATTGTTTATCTCATTGATTGATGGCATGAAGTTTTAGTTCCGTATATCGGCTCCAATGGTCCAAGTCAGGTCCTAGGCCACGGACATTCTTCCCTTTATTAGACAGTGGTAGGTCTCTGAGGTCCAGCTGTCCACTTCTCGACTGCTATCCTCACTCTACTTAATTGCTGAAACAGAAATACCTTTGGAAAACACACACACACACACACACACACACACACAGTTTATCCTATTCAAGGTCTTATACTACAACGCTTCTGTTGGAGACTGGTCTTATTTTATTGGAACTTAAAACATAGAGATAATTGCACTTTCTCTCAGGAGAGCTGACGTTGTAATCTTGTTAACTTGGCAGAAACATTCATAATCAAATGTTTGTTGTTGGGTCATGAACACACTAGCGAAGTGGCCTATGTGACCTATGCCTCTTAGTCAGGAGACACACTGTTTCCTAAAGCATGAAGACAGATATGGAATGGTCTCAAACTGCTTGTACGAGCATGACACCACAAAGAACATATATTAAGATACTTAGAATAATAAATCATTAGCTCAGAAGGATATATGTGATAAAAATACTGATTAGTTCCACTAAAATAATTCACTTAATCCCATTAGGTTAAATGCTGATCAGTTTAAGTTTAATTCACTCAAAGGATATATATATTGAAGAGCGGAGGTGGTGATCCAGACATCCACTCTTTCACTAGTGTTGTCTGATAATGAACTGATACCTGTGTATGAAGTAACTGTTATGACAACATCATCATGAAACCATGTCGTCTGTACCCTGTCTGCCAGCCTGCCCTCCGCACTGATTGTAACTCGGCCTTTCTTGCCCACAACACCCTAGATGGCAGAAAAATCGCTGATTCATTCAGAGTCTTTAGTTTCTCTGAACAAAGTGTGAAAAAATAGAGCAATGCGGACATAGTAAAACAAAAGTGTGAAAGTTAAATTGTTGCAGTTGAGTGTGTGTGTGTGTGTGTGTGTGTGTGTGTGTGTGTGTGTGTGTGTGTGTGTGTGTGTGTGTGGAGAATGAGAGAACACGTATGCACCATAACCAGACTCAACACATTCAATGTATATTTTGTGGATATACTTTTGAAATTTGAATGCTGTTGAATGCTTTACCAACACACTACGCTGTGTGAACATGCACATTGTTTGAGAACCTTTGGACAACACATTGCTTGCATTTGAAATGTCACTTCTGTCAACTGTAAAAAAGTGAATACTTAAGTGTAGTAAAAACAAAAACATTAATGTTTGTTACATTTATGACGATGCTATACACTTAGAAACCATATACTTTATGGTTGAATGCATAGTGTTAATGCAAAGTGTACAGTGCATCATTTGGGACACAGCTTCAGATTGGCCGCTTGGTGGGTTGCTCCCCTGACTTTTAAAATGTTTTATCTGTTTACAGAGCTTTGGGCTGTTAAAACAACTTAAGACAAATTTTTCAGTGATATCTGTCTGGTAATACAATATTTGTGTGTGGTATTAAAAACAAATCCCCTACAGGACCTGTAAGTATGTACAATGGGGCTAAAGGCACACCTTAAGGAAAATTGCCTTTTTTCTGGTCTCAATGTGTATCAAGATTCAAGAAATATATGAATTTATATTGAATATTGATGGAACAACATCATTTGTGTGAAAATAAATAACAACAGAAGTTTATTTTTAATAAAATAAAATAATACAATAAAAAAATAAGTTGGGGTGGTTTTTATTTTACCCCACACCTGGATAAAGGCACCCTCACTTGGTGTAAAAGGTCTACCTAGGAGTTATATTGATATAGTGTAGATACTGGGTCAATTGTTATAGGACACAATTTGTCAACTTTTAAGACAGCAAGTTGCTTTTTTAGTAACAAATTAAGATTATGCTTATTCAAAATAACCACCTCAGAAAAAGGTGCACAATTTCAATCACATTTGACATTTCATTACATCTCAAGTATTCTATAAGATATTTAATCTCCATTGTGATTGGATCAGTCAATGTGAGCCCAATTCGAACATTCTTCATAACAAATCTTTCCCCCCACTTATGAAAAACAATGTGTTTAATAGTGGCCTTTAGCTCCTGCAAAAGGGGGGCATTTTAATCCAAATACTATCCTTTCTGTTGTATCCCGATTTAACACAATTTAATGGGTAACTCATTCGCTGCAGCTGCGGACGTATTCGATTCAGATTCAAAGAAAGATACGAGCGAAGGTACAACATTTGCATTTCCTTTTATCAAGTGCCCAGACAGATATTATATCGTTTCACTACCAATTGTCAGAGACGCTGGCTATATGCAAAGAATTACCATATATAAACCGCATACCTTTATCATCAATACGGGCGCATCTAAAAGTTCATTAACAGCACATTGCTATGAGGGCACAATTACGGGACGCACTCTAAAATCTGTGGGAATGAATGGCATTCCTGTTAAGTTTCATATGACCCGAAATTACCCATAACATCTCCAGATAACACAAACTTTTTTAAAATGCATGATTTTGTGATTTTGCCTGACTCTCCTTTCTGCCTGCTGGTCTGTGATCCGATGCATAAAAAAAAACAAAAAAAACAAAACAACTTTGATTCTATCTCATTACAATTGCTGTTTCCCCTCAGTATATTGTCAGTCTGTGTATACAGGACATTGCAGAGAAGTTTGCAGCTCAACGTCTGTCAACACTTCTGCTGCGAAACAGGAAATGCCCACAAAGATGAGGCAGGCCTTATTGATATCAGACCATATGATGCAAAACTCCGCTCTGACATGTCGGTATACTGCACAACAATACCCACTATCCAAGGAAAAGGAGGAAGGTATAGGTCCCATAATACAACAATGTCTGAGTAAAGATATTATAAACTCTCCATTTAACACTCCAATTAATCCTGTAAGGGAGGCCAATGACATTTGATTAATGATTAATCATTCCACTCTCACCGGTGGTGCCTGATGTGTGTACAACTATAAATTCAATACCTGCAAATCACACTCATTTTACTGTAATCGACATGTGTTCTGCCTTTTTCAGTGTACCAGTATCTCACGCCGCACAGCCTCTGTTCGCATTCACATACAGGGGCCAACAGTACACTTGGTGCCATCTGCACCAGGGTTTCCGAGACTCGCCTGCTGTATTCTCCGCTGAAGTGCACACCTTGCTAAAAGACACAAAGCTTCCACCACAGACTTGTTTGCTACAATATGCAGACGACATTCTAGTTTCCGGCCCCGATGCTGGATCCTGCACAGCTGCCTCAACTATTGTCTGCAACGTTCTGGCATAGGCTGGCTTCAAAGCATCCGAAGAGAAACTGCAATTGGTGAGACTGAAAGTTGACTATCTCAGTCATGAACTGCAAAAGAGCCTGGGTGCTCTCTATATGACAAGATTTTGAGAGAAGCCACACTCTCAGGGGCCGAAGAACCCATTAAGTGGACAGCTGAGATGGACATGGCTTTTAAGCATCTCCGGAGCAGCATTAGCTCCCAACCAGCTCTGGGCTTACCCAACTATGGTGAAACATTCCACCTTTACGTGTACGAGGCGGCAGGTACAGCAGCGATCCTTGCACAATCCCATGGCGGCACCTCCAGACCAGTTGCGTACCTCTCAAAGACCCTTGATTCGGTCACCAAAGGCCTCCCTGTGTGTCTGAGAGCCGTGGCTGCTGCAGCATTGATGGTGCAAGATGTAGAACGTATTGTTCTCTCACATTGTGCACACATCTCACCAGGTAGGTGCCGTTATGCATAACATTACCACCCAACACATGACTGCTCAACGTCGCTCAGGCTATGATGCAATTTTATTGGCAACTGCTAATCTGACCATTAAGCCGTGATACACGGTCTGAAAATTTTATTACACAAATTGTTTACCAAAGGTGCTTTTTCTAATGACTCTCATGACTGTCTAGACCATATAAACACATGCACTTCCTGCAGGCCAGATGTTTCATCATCTGCCCTGGAGGAGGGGGACCATTGGTACGTCGATGGGTCCTGTTTGAAGCCAAATGATTCTGTATACTGGTGTGGCTATGCCGTAACTGAACTTCCTAATCGAATCATTGAGGCCTACTCCCTCCCATAAATCGGCACAGGCCGCTGAAATATTTACATTAATTAAAGCATGCCAATAGGTGAAAGGAATACCCATTAACATATACACAGACTCACAATATGCATATGGGGTGGTGCACGATTTCACAAAAATGTGGGAAGAGAGGGATTTCAAGACAGCTTAAGGAAAACCCATATCACACCTAAACCTAGTTGCAGAATTACTCAGAGCAGCACAACTCCCAACGAAATTGGCTGTCATAAAGGTCACTGGCCACATGGCAGGGGAGGTGAGAGGAAACAGATTGGCTGATTAAGTAGCAAAGTTGGCTTCAAAGGAAGTCGTGATAAGACCAGATCTAAATCATGCTGAAGAAACCATTTCTATGATGCAGAAAACTTTAGTAAAAGATATTGGCGTAAAACTTTTACAGGCAAACCCATCCGAATCTGATATTCAACATTGGGCCTTGAATGAAGTGAAACCTGATCAGAGTAATTTGTTAAGAGACAAGCAGGGTCGTCTGGCCCTGCCCAAAATGGAATTACACCATCAAGTGTAACTGAACTCTCTCTCCCTTTGAGATACTAATGGGTAGACTTTCCCAACCCCGTGGGTCAAAGGTCGCGCTGGCTTTCTCTCCACAGGTGACACGGAGGTGGTGATCGAGGAAAAAGTGGATTCCCTAATCAAAACATTGAATGGCATTAATGATAATATCGCTCTCTCTCTCTCACCCTATGCCCACAGAAAATCCCACTCACCCATTTGTTCCAAATCAGCAGGTCCTAATCCGCAGATTGAAACCAACAAAGACTGGGGAACCGCGATATCAAGGTCCGGCAACAGTCATCGTCTTGACCCGAACAGCAGTCCTGACTGATCTACAGCCACAGTGGATTGAGACTGTTGAGTGCGACCCCACTGAAGGCGCTGAACACGCAGCGTCAGTGGCAAGCACAACGCAGGAGCCTGAAGGTCCTGAAGAACCACGATATATGTGGGACCTATTGATAATCCAAGCAAGTAGAAGGCATAGAGATAGGCCCAAAACAGTCTGGTGTTGTTTATTTGGACACCACCCTACCTGTGCAAAGTGTGATCCGGGCAGAGAGAAACAACCCCTAGTCACACAACAGGATGAAGGAAATCAGGATGATTCTGACCGCTCTCGGAGCCGTCAAGGCCGTAAAGCACCCTAGTGATCTCGAGCACCCCGATCCACCCCACTCATACGCCACAAACTTGTGGTGGCGCTTAGCTAATCACACAGCCCGCTCAGCACACCCAAACGAATCATGTTATGTTTGTTCCCACTTTCCCCATAGTTCCATGCACATGGGAACAAAAGTTACTGAATTAAGTTATCATGAACCCCTGAACTGGAAGACACATTACAAAGACACCACCCCAGCAGATCAAGCCCTGTGGGTAATACAGTACTTTCGCCCGAGAAACGGTTCTGGGGAATTGCCCAAGGTGACTGGGATACTGGAAGTCGTATTATCCATACCCTATAACTTAACTTGCCATGAATGAAGAGGAGGTAGTGACCCAGTAGGTAACATACCCGATGAACACTGCAGGATCACCTATCAGAGCACACTCTGGTCGAACCGGTCGATCTGCTGCCAATGGTGCCTGAGGAAACGTGACAGGTACTCCATGGGGGTTTTCTTAGTGCAGAATCAAATTAAACTCTCACAGTTTAATATTGACAATAGCCTATCATCATACACCAAAAAGACCTGCACAAACACCATAACGGATTTTGAGCCACACCGGCAGCAAGCATACACCTGGATGCGGGCCTCACAGGCAGCTCGAAGACATTGCTCAGATGTGTGCCTCCGTGATACACACCCCTTAACCCCCACGGTCGATGGAACTAGGTCCATGAGAGCGGTACAATGGCTCTGTGGACATAAACTACATGCCTCATTACCGAACGACTGGACCGGACAATGTGCTCTAGTCAACAGCTCTTAAATAAGTCAACAGTTAAATAAATGTTCGAATTGAACACTCTGGACAATTTTGTCCACACCGCGTGCAAATGCAAGACAACAGGGTGCAACCTAAGTTCTCCGATTAGTTTCATAGAAAGGCTTTACAATGGCAAAATAAGGACAAGAACTTCCTGTTCAATACAATACCAGGGAGGGTTTATTACACAGGTGGATGAAGCAGAGAATAAAAACAGTAAGTCAATCCAGAAACAGATGTGTTGCAAACAGCAGGTGGGTAATTTCCAGATTGGGAAATGTACAGATGACAGGAAAACTCACAACAGTCCTTTGATCTTTGCATGAAACGTAAACAACACAGGAGAGTCCAATGATAAACAACACCAATCTCTGATGAGGGGGACAATAACTAGGTAAGTATTAACACTGGAATGACTAGATGTTTCCAGGGAGTCTGTAGTCTCCGGGGAAACACTGATAAGAACAGACATTGACTGTGTGTGAGAGTGGGGTATAAATTAAGTCCTTGATTAGACACTGATGAAGTGCAGGTGCGTGTGATCAGAAATCCGGGGAGCTCTGTGTGTAGTGAGAGAGGGTGTCCGGTGGATCTGTGACAGGACCCCCCCCCCCAAAGGGCAAATCCTGGTGCCCAAAGATAGAGGAGGGCAGGAGGAAACAGGGGAGGAGTCTGTGGATGATCAGGAGGCCAGGGAGGTGACCACAGGGGGGGACTGGGTCAGGAGGCTTGGGACATGGCCATAGAGCAGGGACAGGGTCAGGAGGCCAGGGAGGCACCCACAGGGTAGGAACAGGGTCAGGAGGCCTGAGAGGCAGCAACAGAGCAGGAACAGGGTCAGGAGGCCTGGGAGGTGGCCACAGAACAGGGACAGGGTCAGGACGTCTAGGAGGACTATAAGTCCTTGATTAGACACTGATGAATTGCAGGTGTGTGTGATCAGAAATCCGGGGAGAGTGAGCGCTGTGTGGTGTGAGAGAGGGAGTCTGGTGGATCCGTGACAGCTATGAAATTGTTTGAAATAAGAGAGGGGGACATCAACAGGGAGAGATTGTTGCAGCTAGTTGAATTTTGAAATACAATAAATTTTAATAACATTAACCTTCCCAATCATAGATAAATGTAATGAAGCCCACCTGCCCACATCACATGAAAACCATTTTATAAAGGGGTCAAAATTAACTCAAGCAGACAAATTTGATAGGAATAAAATGCCCAAACACTTAATGTCCTGTTTGGGCCACTGAATGGTGCCCGGCTGAAAAGATGTTACTGGGCAGTGCGCTGTCAGAGCTAAAGCTTCGGATTTACACCAGCTGACTCTGTATCCTGAGAATTTAGGAAGGTATTAATAATTATATGAAGGCAAGGCATAGATCTAGTGGGGCTGGAGACGAATAATAAATTATCATCAGCGTAAAGCAGAAGCTTATGTGCCACACCCCCACCACCACCACCACAGGAATATCATATTCCCTTCTTAAAAGAGGGCAACCCTGCCATTTGTTTGTACTGCTTTTACTGAGTGTCTATAAAGTAACTTAATTCATCCAATAAAATTGTTCCCGAACCCATATATTTCAAAAATCTTAAAAAGATAATCTCATTCTAACATATCAATGCCTTTTCGGCATCAAGTGCGATGGCAGCAACTGGAGTCTGATCATTTGCCACTGACCACATGATATTGATGAAATGCCTAATGTTATCAGAAGAACTGCAGACCCAAATAAACCTTGCCTGATCTATATGTATAAGAGATGTCATAACTTTACTCAATCGTTTAGCCAAATGTTTTTACAATATTTTAACATCTAGCTGGATCAGGCAAATTTGACATTAATTTTACACTTGCTTGGACCTTTTTAAGTACCAGACTGATCCGGGCTCATTTTTTAATGCTTCCGTATAAACTTCTAGCAAAAGTAGAGCCAATTCTGTAGCATAAGATCTAAAAAATTCAGCTGCAAAGCCATCTGCCCCTGAGCCTTGCCTGCAGGCAGGGTCTTAATTACCTCGTCAAGCTCCTCCAAGGTTATCTCAGAATCAAGATACTTTTTTTGCTCATTTGTCAGTTTGGGAGTTCTAATGGTTCCACAAAGCTAATATCTTCATCAGTTGATGAAGACATGGAACTTTAAAAATCAAGATAGAGTTCTTTAAAAGCATTATTAATATCCATGTAATGGGTAAAAATGTACCCACCAACAGATTTCCCCTAGGGAATGGTAAAAAATGACTCTCTCTACTTTATATATATATATATATCCAAAAGCTTCCCTGCTTTGTCCCCCAAGTCAAAGTATGACTGTTTCCCTAAAAAGCCAAAACTCCACATTTCATGACAAAATAGTATTATATCTGCATTTCAATCGGATCAATTCTCTGAGGCCGTCAGACGTCATTCGGTTTGAAGAATGAGGCTTACTGTATGATCTGACCCCTAAGAACCACCTTAAGTGCCTCCCAAGCCACGCCCAAAGAGGATATTGAGGACAAGTTAGTCTCCATATAAACATTAATTTCAGCCTTTAAAATTTGTTGGAATTCAAGATTTTGCTAAAGGGATACATTAAAGCGCCAACTATATGATTTATTTTTCTCTGTAAGTGCCAACACCTCTAAACTCACCAGGGCATGATCTGAGACTTAAATGTTTCCAATTGAGCAATCCACAACAGATGAAATGAGGGAATAGTCCCTACCAGATGGGTTCAAAAGTCTCCAAATATCTGTAAGACCATGATTTTACACATCCTGTGAAGCGTCAGTGTTGCTCTAGCAACATCCCTTCAAGATCTATAAAAAAGCCCTGATCATCAATGTTAGGTGCATAAATATTAGCCAAAATCAACCTTTGCTCCTGAATTTCTGCTAAAACTATTATTACTCTTCCTAATTTATCTTTAATCTATTTGAGACATTTTAATTGTAGATGCTTACTTATCAATTTTATGACTCCCCTGATCTTACCTGAGCCAGCAAAACAGAAAACATGTTCACCCCATATCTTCCCAAATGTTTCAGCTTCCTGCGGGGAAAGATGCATTTCTTGAAGAAACACTGTCATTTTTCTTGCGTTTAAGAAGATAAATAACTTTCCTTCTTTTTATGGGGTGCCCCAACCCATTCACATTCCACGTGGAGAGAGACAATATGAATTTATACTCCACTCATATTAACATTTGAAATTTTAACATATGAGAAAAAATGTATTGTGTGTCAAATACAAGATTAAAAAGACCACTTTCCAACATAAGTGCAACGATCAAACCCCGAACTTCCCCCCCGAACCAAAAAAAGAAAAAAAAAGAAAAACGTGCGCATTAACCCGATGCATGACTGTGCCAACTGGCATCCATTCCTCTAAACTCAAATAGTCCATGTACACTTACGAGAGTCCCCGCAACAACTTTGCCATCGGATTGCTCAAGTCCAGTGCTTCTATACAAATTTAGTGAGACAGAATTACATAATAGAAGAAAATCTATAAATCAAACAGCCAATAGGCATAATAAATACAAAGAATATGTAGATTAAATCCTCATACTGTCCCGAAGTTGTGTTATTCCACAAAACAAACTCCAGCCACTAGGTGGAACCTGCAGAAAAATAAACAATGAAGGCACCCAGTTTCCTTGAACAGTCAAGTGTATGTTCAGTGAGTCGCATGAAAATCACCAAAATAACGTACTCATTCCATTGACTTTATGAAAGACATTGTTGTGACGCTTGTTGTGGGCATGTAAATACTTTGCGGCCATCCTTAGTATCTATTCTCAATTTGGCTGGAAACATCATTGCAAAAGCCATCTTCCATTGATGTAAGAGTTTCTTGCATTCCTTGAATCAATCACATTTCTCTCTTGTCGAATTCGCAAAGTCTGGGAACAAGAAAATGTTGCGGTTCTTTCAAGAAAGCTTTCCTTTGCTCCTTGCCTCACGTAAAACAAATCTTTATCGGATAATAAAGCCAGAATTGATCCTGAATTGGGGCCTGTCTCTCTCAGTGGATCTCCGAGCCGGGACCTTGTGAGCTCGCTCGATTTCCAGCTT
This sequence comes from Xyrauchen texanus, assembly GCF_025860055.1. Classification (NCBI taxonomy): domain Eukaryota; kingdom Metazoa; phylum Chordata; class Actinopteri; order Cypriniformes; family Catostomidae; genus Xyrauchen; species Xyrauchen texanus. The sequence goes on from NC_068315.1 coordinate 26,316,825, forward strand.
ATGGACTGTAATGTCAAGCAGACTCGGGAAGAGCTTGTGAAGGAATTTCACCATATCTCTGCCTTCCTCGTTCTCAGGAATTCCAAAAATTCAGACGTTGTTTCACCGGTTTCGATTCTTAAGGTCTTCCAACTTTTCCCAAACGCACTGCAAATCTGTCTTGGTCACTAGCGCATTAGCAGCTAATTCTCTCTCCATTAACTCCAGATAATCGATCCATTTCTCGGCATCCGACAATCTTGAAACCAACTGAGAGCATTTTGCCTCCATCACAGTAATCGATAATTGTAATTACAGCAAGATCCTCCAGATCCGCTACAACTTTTGCCAGCCTCACAGACATGTTGGACAGTTGCCGTTGAACTTTTAAAAAAGTACTAGTACTTATTAATTAGGCACTAGTACTTACTCAATAGATACTAGTACTTATTCATTAGTTCCTGGTACTTATTCATTAGATACAAGTACTTATTTATTTGATACTAGTTCATGTTTATTAGATACTGGTACTTATACATTAGATACTAGTACTTATTTATTAGATATTAGTACTTATTCATTTGATACTAGTACTTATTCATTAGCTACTAGTAGTTATTTATTAGGTACTACATGTTGTACTTATATATGAGATACTAGAACTTTATGTTATTAGATACTAGTATGCATTCCAACAGTGACAAGTAACTAATGCATTGCTACTAGTAACACATTCAAAATGTTGCCATTGATTCCTAAGGAGGTCTGTAGTTCAGATATCACATATTCACTTCTTACTAGTACTTATTCAATAGATAATAATACTTAATTATTCAATACTAGTACTTATTCATTAGATACTAGGCGTGCGGCCTCGTGCCTGTGGCCGAATCACAGCAGTGATGATGTAGAGCCATGCATGTGATATTGCTTAATTAAATAGATACTAGTCACTATTAGAATAGTACTAGTATCTATTGAATAATTATTAGTGCCTAATGAAACTATTCTAATGGAATAGTTACTAGTCACTTACAAATAAGCACTAGTAACATAAAAATAGATACTTGTATGTTTTAAGTAATAAATGTCAAAACGGCTGGCCATACATTGTATAGATATGAATGTTGATGACACGGCAAAAATGTCACACCCACAAAGCATGGTAAACGGGGTTTACCATTACATTTTAATGCAGTTCACAAATGGTCAAAACACAAAATCGACTAGAGCATTCATTTGAGCCAGGGCTCGACAGTAAGCATATTTTAAGCAAATTGGTCATTCTCTTGTCTGAGTAAACAATTTATTTGTCCGGAGATAAAAAAAAGGACATTTATGTTATATGCTCAAGTAACATGTCAAAGTTTATGTTGTATATTTTTCAAAAAATATGACCGATGCCCAACCTAATAGTGTACCTAAGCAATTAACAAAATTCTCTGTGACAGAAATGTAAACTGCACTGAGTAATGGAGGAGTATTGTCATATGATTATTTTATGTTATGTATTGTATTCAAATAAAGAAAAGCCTGCATCGCCATTTTTTACAGCAGGGATGCTCATAGTTCTGATAGTGAGAAATGCTTTGCCAAAGCAATAGCACAAAACACAACATTAGAGATATTTTATGTTATTATGTAATTATTAGTTGTTATAGTGTAAAAATATATATATTTTTTTTATGAAACTGTGGTGGGACAAATTAGACCGTGCCGCCACAGACTGGGTAATTAAAGAGAGACACTGTAGTATCTAATGAATAAGTGCTAGTATCTAATAAATAATTACTAGGATCTATTTAATAAGAACTAGTATCTGGTGCAGTCAAAACAACCTGGAGCACCCCAACATTAACCCCGCTAACCATTGCTCACCACAACACTGTGGCAGCAGTGAGTCATTCAGATTCCTGGGCTCTACCATCGCACAGGACCTGAAGTGGGAGACCAACATAGATATAGAATTTTGAAAAAGGCCCAGCAGAGGTTGTACTTCGCCAATTGAGGAAGTTCAACCTGCCACAGGTGCTGCGGATACAGTTCTACTCAGCAGTCATTGAGCCTGTCCTCTGCACTTCAATAACTGTCCGATTTGGTTCAGCTATATCAGAAGACTACAAAGGACATTTCGGACTGCTGAGAGGATTAAAACTGCAAGAACTGTACACATCCAGCATAACAAAAAGGGCTGATAAAATCACTCTTGACCCCATTCACCCAGCACACTTCCTTTTCGAACTGCACCCTGAAAACTGCACCGTTAGAATGGTTTCATGCTGAAGAGCCGCTTAAAAGTATGTTTAATTTCTCTCGTAAATGTAAACAAGTGCAAATGTCAATATCATACTGTATGTCGAAAGGACTGATGCCTGTCATGCAAAACATGAGCTCATTGACGTCATAAAATATCAGTCTGCTTTTTTATTCCAACCATTACTCCTGGTCAGAGTCTTACTTAATTATTTCGTTTTTACCTAGGGTTACGTTCTATCAAAGTTTAATGGTGCAACGCTCAAATATTTAGTAGTGCGTAAATTGTGACTTAGTTCCCATTTATGCCACAATTAGGCTAAGTTGTAACTTAAGTGTAGCTGGTGCAACCGGCCCCAGAAGCAGAACACATGTCTGTTTGGGGGCACGCGGTCTGGTGCCACTCTCATATATGCTGCCTCTACCAGTGGCCGCAACTGACTAGAGCGAAGCATAATGAGCTTGAAATATTTTTGAACAAGTACACTCACTAAATAGTGACGGAATGTGTCAAGGGGATCAAACAAAAACAGCATTGGAGAATTCAATAAATGGGATGGATTGACGAAACACCGATCTGGACCGTACAGGCCCAATTTAACCCCTGTCATAGAGACTGGAAAGCTGTTATTGATGTTATTATACATCTGCGTGTGTCACTGTCTGACTGCAAAGACACAATTCTTCTTTATTTCTATCTCCCCTTTGCTGTAGTACTGACTCCAGCAAATGGAACTATTATTTGGGTAGAGACACTCAGACTACATCTGCTGCCAACCCAAATCCACATGAAGTGAGTGTTGGTGTTCAGTCCATCACCATCCATCCAAAGTACAACAACTCACTTTACAATAAAGACACTTCCCTGATGAAACTGTCCGGTCTGCTTAGCATCAAATGCAAGTGCTACAACCTGCTGGGCTTCAAGTTGAGGAGATATTGGAAAAAACTTGAAAGTCCAAAACTAGTAATTCAGATTTAGAATATACACCTTCATGTCAAATACATATACTTAATCAGTGTTGGGAGTTATGCGTTACTTTTTCATTTTAGACCATAAAATCTGATGATGATGTCTGGAATATATTCATACTACTCACCTGCATATTTAAAGAATGCACATTTTTACTGGCTGAAAAGTGTGTTTTTCATTCAATGCAGCCTGTCAAGAACATGTTAAGATCATTTTTCCTCCCAAAATCAAAAGAAAGACATACAAAATCACATTTGGCTAGAAAGAAAATAATTTTTAGCTTGATTTTTTCATGACAATATTGTATACTTCCCCAATTCTTATGACCATAAGACAAATAACAATTTATTTGTTACAGTGTTTGTTGGACTGCCTTAAATTTGATTTGAGTTAAAAATATAGTGAAATGTGATTTTGCAAGATCCTTTCAGTGACTGGACTGGAACATTTGTTTTGTCTATGACTGTACTTGAAGAAACAAATTTTGATACTCAACTTATTTCCTCTTTGTGTTCACATTTCACATGAACATTGCTAAGAAAAGACTTCACGTGCTGATATGGTTACGTAAGCCAAGAGATTCATTTTTACTTGTATAATTACTATATGTGAGGGTGGAATGAGTCTTATACTTGTGGTGTTATTTGTCCTAATATGGCTAAACACACTGTCTCTCTCTGTGACAGAGGATTTGGTGACCCCACAGACACCACAGGAAGTGGAAGTCCCAGTTGTGAGCAGCAGACAAGGTGCCTGCCAGTACAAGCCAGTAGATAATAATATTATTATGCCATGGACGATATGTGCAGGCAGAGCTGGCAAAGGTATCTGTCATGTAAGTGTAATGGAGAGAGAAAATCCAGAAAAATGATGACTAGTACACCCATACGATGGAAATTCTGTCATTATTTACTCATACTTGGGTCATTACAAACCTTTATGCTGTTTTTCTTCCAATGCAACATAAAAAGGAGACATTTTTGAAGAATCTTTCTGAAATCAGCACTTTCCACACAATGACAATTCATAGGGATACTGTTTGTGAAAAAAAAAAAAAGCTGGTACCTTAAATTACAGATCTGAAGTCATAGAATTGATTTGTGTAAGGAACAGATTGATTAAAGACCCATTTCCACCTGGTATTAAGATGTGTCTCGGGTGATCCGATCACATGTGGTCAGGTGATACACATTGCTGTTTACACCTGGTCATTTAAATGCATCTTCTGTAACCTCTTGTGATCAGATTTGGAGGGGAGGGACTCTCTTTCTTGACGACATACATCAATCACTATGTCAGTGTGTTGCTGCATGATAATAAACTGCAACACAGTCAGAAAAGTATAGTCCCAGATGCAGCTGAAATTTTATGTAAGCACAAAATCAACATTTCGAGCAGAATTGTCCATTGTTTTAGTGAATTGCCTGTATTAACCTTAGCTGCAGATGTTCGTGCCTCTCATAAGTGTCCGTGCATGTTGATATCAGACATACTGAAGAAGATCGGTGAAGTTCTCATGCTTGAGTATATATCCGCTTTTTCAATTTTCCAATCGGATGGTTATTTACTTTTAATACAGCTCATAACCGGCAAAGTTTAAACTCTTGTATAAGCACTGCGTTTGATTGACAGGCGATGGATGGTGCTTTGCTGCTGCGGGGGCGCATACAGGAAGGATTAGTGTTTACACATCAAATGTGATGCGTTCAGGTGTGTTGTGGTTTAAACCCTGTCTAGAACTTTATTTAGCACTGACCAAATGTGATCTGATCACCAAAAACTAACCTACATACCAGGTGGAAACGGGGTCAAAGTTGATAGCTTCACCTCCACCAAAGCTTGCATCTAGTTTGCATTCACATTCTGATTAAAAAATTGTCTTAACAAAGCTTAGATGTGTAATAACCGAGCGTGGCACACCATTTTTGGATTCTAGACCCAAACACAGACTTGACATAACTTTAGTTATCATACAGATACAAAAGACTTGGCATATAGCAAACAATCAATGGACTACAATTACATTACTTTTATGTTTTTGTCCCCCAAGCTTTTTTAAGCTTGACAGATGTGATCAGAGTCCATGAACTGTCATTGTATCAAAAGATTTACATGTTCAGAAATTCTTCTTTTGTGTTCCACATCCTCCCTGTCTTCTCTTACAGGAGTTTAATTCTCTTGCACACTTTCTCTTTTGTGTTTGCTCTCTGCTGCCCACTCCAGAGAGATTCTGTAGGTCCATTACAGAGCAAACAGGGTTCTGTGTGGATCCAGGCTGGGATCATGAGTTTTGAGATACCGTACACAACAGAAGGTTTCCCAGAGGTCTACTCACGTGTCTGCACTTGAGATTGTGAATGTGGAGGGAGCTAGCATTGGCTTTCTGACCTTTTAGACCAGTGGCACAGACAGTACCTTTACATGCACCGGAGCTAGCTCAAAAGCAGCCATGCTCAAGTTCTCACAGTACTCTAATTTAATCATTCTCTTCACAACACTCATCTCAAACTTCCATACCTCCTCACAAGCATACTCACATTAAACAGACTCACACACACATGCAGCTGTGAGCAAACAGGATAATGAGAACAGTGATGTGTGACAGTGAAAATTCACATTGAAATTCTGACTAACAGGAAGCAGTAACTAAAAGGATTTAATAATGAAAAACAATTAAGAGTATCCTCTTAAAGGGGTCAGGTTTAAGGCCTCTGTATAATTCCAGATAATTCCTTTTTGTTCTTCGTTCAGGGGTAAAAAGTTCTGGTACTGCCAAGCACTGGTACTGTTTCTGAACATTCAGACACCCACCACATCGATGTGGGAGGCATTTAGAAGTGCATTTAAAGATGAGGAAGCATGTAAAACCTTAACCAATGTGTTTGTAACCCTGTCTAAGCAAGGACGACTGGAAGCAAGACTTCAAGACACGGTAAGCCTTTTAATTCCCCTTTTTGTGCCAACAGTATTCACAATTTCTTTAGTATTCACAATTTCTTTGTACTCGAACGCTGAGTTCGTTGTCCGTCTCTGTCTCCCTCTGCTCTGTGGCTGCTGGCTTTTTAACCGCTCTCCTCGCTCTACTGCAATTAGAGACAGGTGTTAGACATAATTTAGCCCAGGTGTGAGCGCCCTTACCGCTATTCTCTCCCGGACGGGCGCTTGACCACGCCCCCGCTGCCACATACCCCCACCGCCCGACTCAGGCCGGGGCGTCATCCGGCCTGCCTACCACTCCCCCATTTCTGGAGAGGAAGTCGGTGGCAGCCATCTGCACCCCGGTCTGTGGACCACCTTGAACTTAAAAGGCTGGAGGGCCAGATACCAACGGGTGATCCGGGCGTTAGTATCTTTCATGCGGTGGAGCCACTGCAGTGGGGCATGATCCGAACAGAGGGTGAAGGCCCGCCCCAGCAGGTAGTACCGGAGGGTGAGGACCGCCCACTTGATGGCCAGACACTCCTTCTCCACGGTGCTGTACTTAGTCTCCCTTAAGGAGAGCTTCCGGCTAATGTACAGCACCGGGCGTTCCTCTCCCTCCACCAGCTGCGAGAGTACGGGCCCCCAGCCCTCTGTCTGAAGCGTCCGTCTGCAATACAAAAGGGAGAGAGAAGTCAGGTGCATGCAAAAGCGGCCCCCCACAAAGTGCAGCTTTAACCTGTGTAAACGCCTGTTGGCACTGCTCTGACCATTGGACCGGATCTGGAGCCCCTTTTTTAGTGAGGTCAGTCAGCGGGCTGGTGACGTCCGAATAATTAGGCACAAATCTTCTGTAATAGCCAGCCAGCCCCAGGAACTGCCTCACCCCCTTTTTGGTTTTAGGTCTAGGGCAAGTCGCAATCGCCGCGGTCTTATCAATTTGGGGACGCACCTGGCCATGACCCAAGTGGAACCCCAGATACCGTACCTCCACACGCCCAACCGCGCACTTCTTGGGGTTTGCTGTGAGCCCCGCCCGCCGCAGCGATCTCAAGACGGCCCTCAGATGTTGCATGTGCCGCTGCCAATCATTGCTATAAATGATAATGTCATCTAAATAGGCAGCGGCGTACGCGGTGTGCGGTCTGAGGATCCGATCCATGAGTCGCTGAAACGTGGCTGGTGCCCCAAACAAATCGAAAGGAAGCGTCACAAATTGGTGTAATCCAAACGGCGTGGTGAAGGCTGTTTTCTCACGGGACATTGGTGTCAAGGGGATCTGCCAATAACCCTTTGTTAAATCCAAGGTCGAATAAAATCGAGCAGTACCTAACCGATCGAGCAGTTCATCAACACGGGGCATTGGGTACGCGTCAAATTTAGATACCGCGTTGACTTTTCTGTAATCCACACAGAATCGAACAGACCCATCACTCTTGGGAACAAGAACAACCGGGCTGGACCAATCACTGTGGGATTCCTCTATTACGCCCATATCAAGCATTGCATCTAATTCTTCCCGTACGATTTTCTTTTTATGTTCGGGTAAGCGATAGGGGCGGCAACGCACCACCGCACCCGGCTCGGTCTCGATGTGGTGCTGTATGAGGTTTGTACGGCCCGGTAGAGGGGAAAACACGTCCGCAAATTCCTTTTGTAACTCAGAAACCTCTGTGAGCTGCCGCGGTGAGAGTTGGTCCCCACAAGTAACCGGAGTGTTGGGATCGTAGTTTTTGTTTATCTCCGGTCCGAGCTCCGCCCTCTCCGGAAATACCGTGGCCAACGTCACAGAGGCCGCCTCCTCCCTCCATAATTTCAGGAGGTTGAGGTGATAAATTTGACGCGTGCCCCCTCTATCGGTACGTTTAACCTCATAATCGAGATCCCCCACTCGTCGTGTGACCTCAAAGGGTCCTTGCCACTTGGCGAGTAATTTAGAGCTCGATGTTGGGAGTAATACGAGTACCTTGTCTCCCGGTGCAAACTCCGTGAGCCGAGCACCCCTGTTATACAGCCGGCGTTGGCGTTCTTGAGCTTGGAGCAAATTCTCCTGTGTTAGTCAGCCCCAGTGTGTGGAGTTTTGCTCTAAGATCGAGAACGAACTGAATTTCATTTTTACTGTTAGAAGGTCCTCCTCCCACGCTTCGCGGATGACGTCAAGGACACCGCGGGCGTCGCCCGTACAGTAGCTCAAACGGGGAGAACCCGGTGGAGGCTTGCGGGACCTCTCGTACTGCAAATAACAGGGGTCTAGCCACTTATCCCAATTCCTAGCGTCATCGTGTACGCAATTTACTGAATCATGTTCTTGAGCGTTTTATTAAATCGTTCCACTAGGCCATCTGTCTGAGGATGGTAAACGCTAGTGCGTAATCGATTTGATGCCCAAGAGCTCGTAAAGTTCGCGAAGTGTTCGTGACATAAAAGTCGTGCCTTGATCGGTGAGGATTTCTTTCGGAATCCCCACCCGGAGATTATCTTGAAGAGTGCCCCTGCAACACTACGTGCGGAGATGTTGCTCAGAGGCACTGCTTCCGGATATCGCGTCGCGTAATCCACTAGGACTAGCACGAAGCGATGTCCGCGTGCTGACCGTTCTAATGGCCCGACGAGGTCCATTCCAATTCTTTCGAAGGGGACCTCGATTAATGGTAGAGGGCGCAATGGCGCTTTTGGGGTGGCCGGTGGGTTAACCAGCTGACATTCACGGCACGCCGCACACCACCTGCGGACGTCACCGCCAATGCCCGGCCAATAGAAACGGGCTATTAGACGGAGAAGTGTTTTCCGTTCCCCTAGGTGACCGGCCATGGGATTATAGTGAGCCGCCTGGAAAACCATTTCCCGGCGGCTCCGTGGAATCAATAATTGTGTTACTTCCTCCTTTGTTTGAGCGTCCTGCGTCACTCTGTATAACCGGTCTTTAATAAGCGAAAAATACGGATATGAAACGGCGACACCCGGGCGGAGTTGTTGACCATCGATTACTCTCACTTGGTCAAAAGCGTGCTTAAGGGTTTCATCCCGCGACTGCTCCAAGGGGAAGTCCCCCTCCGGGAATTCCCGGAGAGGAGGAGGGTCCACCTCGCCCCTTCCCACGTCACTCGGAGCAGCAGAGGATGGCCCCGGCTCCGCCTCCCCCGCCAAAGCATCGCACATCACACATCCCTTTACTTCCATGCAGGACCCATCCGCACAAACCCCCTCCAATAATTTTCTAAAATTCGGCCAATCAGTACCCAAGATTAGCGGATGGGTGAGGCGGGAACTAACCGCTGCCTCCACACTATGTCTTTCTCCCCGGAATTTGATCGCCAGAGTCACCACGGGATACTTGTGAATATCCCCGTGCACACACCTTACCCTCACCAGTTTAGCTGAGCCCAGAGCCCCGGGTTGAACCAAGCGTTGGTGGATGGTGGTCTGGTTGCAGCCGGTATCCAACAAAGCTTGGTATGTACCCCCCTGGATCCTTACCGAATCCGATACGCTCCAGCTCGATCGGGGCAGCCTGCGGGACATCGGAGACCCGCACCACTGTCCCTATTTCCATCAGCGGACACTGATCCCGGAAGTGGTCCGGTCTCCGCACCTCCAGCAGACCGGCCCAGGCGCTGCGGCCGCACCCGTGCTGGCGGGTGCCCCCACCTGAGGAGGAGAGCGGCTGAAGGACGGGGAAGGGCTAGGCGGGTGTTCCCAAGGCCGGGAAGCTGGTCTCACAAACGCTCAGCGCCTGCGGGGGCAGGAACGGACCCTGGGGAGAGAGCAGAGCGAGAGGGAAGAGGGGAGGGAAAAAAACAGGGGAAGACACAGGGGAAGGGGAGACAGAGAGAGAGGGCTCATCCGCCCTGGGAATCGCCGCCATGTGGTCCTCCGCGAGTCGGACGGCTTCCTCCAGCGACGCCGGGCGGTGGCACTGGACCCACTCGGCCGTCTTCCGGGGCAAACGCTGGACAAACTGCTCCAGTACCACCTGGTCGACTAGCTCCTCGACGTCGCGGTCCCGCGCGAGCAGCCACCTCCGACAGGCATCACGGAGCCGCTGGGCGAACGCAAACGGGCGGTCGGATTTTTCGAGCTTCAAGGACCGGAAGAGCTGGCGACTTTCTTCCGGGCTCCGACCAACCCGTTGCAAGATGGCTTTCCTCAGATCGGGGTAAGCCAGGAGGCTTGTTGCCGGCAGCTGTTGCGCCGCGAGTTGTGCTTCCCCGGACAGGAGAGGGACTAGACGGGCTGCCCACTGGTCTTGGGGCCACCCCCAAATTTCCGCCGTTCGTTCAAACAGATCGATGAATGCTTCTGGGTCATCTGCCGGCCCCATCTTCTGTAACGCGGGTGGGGGCAATGTGGCGCGGGTGTCCGGGGTCGCGGCTGCGGTTGGAGCGGCCTCCTGGCTGAGGAGGCTCCGGATGGCGTGCCGGTCCTCTGCTTGAGCCCGCATGATCTCGAAGAAGCGACGATCCTGGTCTTGCCGGAGCTCAAGCAGGGATTGTTGGTGGCTCTGATGGAGTGTAGCGAGGGACTGGAGGACTTCCGCCAGCTGGGAGGACTCTACGGGGCGATTCTGTTCCATCCTTTGGAAGACAGGTGTTCCTAATAATCTCCCGGGTTTCGGCACCAGTGTAACGCTGTCTAAGCAAGGACGACTGGAAGCAAGACTTCAAGACACGGTAAGCCTTTTAATTCCCCTTTTTGTGCCAACAGTATTCACAATTTCTTTAGTATTCACAATTTCTTTGTACTCGAACGCTGAGTTCGTTGTCCGTCTCTGTCTCCCTCTGCTCTGTGGCTGCTGGCTTTTTAACCGCTCTCCTCGCTCTACTGCAATTAGAGACAGGTGTTAGACATAATTTAGCCCAGGTGTGAGCGCCCTTACCGCTATTCTCTCCCAGACGGGCGCTTGACCACGCCCCCGCTGCCACAGTGTTAAACTAAAATGTGTCATCAATGACTTTATGCCTCATTCTATAAGTAGACTTCACATGTGGTCAGTAAAAAGAAACTTTTAATCACTCGATGATGATTAAAGTAATATACAGTATATACAGTATATATATGCAGTAGAACATTTTAAATGTATCTTGGTTATATTCTGAATTCATGACACTAATGCGCTATCATGCTGCCATTATACACGGCAGTTACACACTGTTATTGTGATTTATAATGACATTGATACTTTTACAAAGATAAGTGTATGAAAGTAATCATGTTCAAAATAAGACAAAGGAATAATCATGGGCATATCTTACTTTAGACAGATGTGTGAATGGCTTTCGCTGCAGATAGCACATGAGTGAATGGGCACTGAGAGTATTTGAGAAGATTTGATTCCTTAAGCAGACTAATTAAACAAAAATATTGACATGGTCTTGGAAAATGTCTCTAAACGAACAATCATACAGATGTAGGTAAGTTGCACCAGGTTGCTAATAACTCTGCACATCAATGTAGGTGGAGCTCTAGGTAACACATACCGATGACATGGACCAATAGCAGTAAGAAGGTATTTTGCTGCCAAAGAGAACTTTTTCTAAAAGTTCATCCCAGCGAGCTGTTACAAACCACTGAAGCAAATGCAAAAACACCATCTTTTTGGCCAGATTTTGTTCTAAATTCGTAGGATATATATCGAGGCTTTTAAGCTGGATTGTTTTGCCAGTTAACACCTGCTGTTACATGCTTTAACTATACCATTATGCTGCAGAAAAACATTTGGCAGATGCTATTTGCACCCCAATGCAAAAAAAAACTGTATATACTATTTAATACAGAGCAAGGTTACATCTGCTCTGTATTGTTTTTGGGAATAGCATGCACCCCCCTAAAGCGGTGGTATGGCTTTTGGAAAAGATCACGAGGCATCAGTGTATTACTCCCTGTTAATTCAGAGTCTGGGGGATGGAGCTCTAACTTCAATCAAGAGATTATGGGAGATAGATTTAAACTTGGTATTGGTGGAGGGAGTGTGTGTTGCTAGGACAACAGTACACATTTACACACCATCTTAACACCCCACTCCACTGCAGCAACACTTTATGTAGTTTGCTTTATATTTCTGTGGTTCCACCAGACCATTGGGAAGCAAATAGCTGCACTCTGGGGCAGATGATATTTACACAGGGGTGCAAATACAGTAGACACTCAAGTCTATCAGTCTTAAAATATATCTATATTTTTGCATGCAAGAATTCAGATACGTCCATCACATCATAATTTCAACTTCCAAATGGTGCTTCCTAGGAATAGAGTGGTCAGTCACATGAGTGCCCATGAAGCAAAAATTGGCAACTGAGCAACTACCATTGAGATGAATGAGAATGCTAACAGGGAATGCTAATTCCATCTATGTATTACAGACCTTATTGATGCTTGCAGTAGTTTTTTAATCAATAAATTAATGAGTTTGTGATCTGAAACTCATGGTGTGACCCCAAAAGATTCTATTAAATTATGTTAATAAATAAACTTTTTATTGGCCTATATATTTCTTTCATTAATAGTTATTTGTAAAAAATGTTTTGAAGGAAATAAAACACTATTTCATGTGTTGGTTGAGTTCTTTATTCTTCTGTTAGACAAAGAAAATATAATATTGTGTGAAATAGAAAATAACAAATCCTAACTACTAAGAGTTTTGAGCATTACACTTTTTCTCTCATGACACAAATAGTGCCTTGGTGTACATTAGGGCACAGACAGATTAGGTAAGTGCTTTGTGAGAGCTAGGGAAAGTGTGTTAATTTTATGTGGTGAATCTAGGTGTGCATAGGTTTATTTAATAAGCATGGTTGGCCATAAACAGAGTCTCTCCTCCCGCAGCTCCTGTCTCTCCAGAGGACACATATTTACCAATGGCTGCTGCACTGTTGTTCTGTAGAAGAAATCAAGACATAAAATCACTAAAAAGGTGAGCAATGGGCCGGATGTTAATAATGTTTGCATTTACTGTCAGGATATCAGTACATCTCACTACAGAAGACACCTTTATTCACACATGGACCAATGTACTTTACAGAGTTGGCCACAATAGCTGTTTTGTATTTGGCAACCTGTAATCTAATTAAACTTTGCATTGGCTCTGCTTTGAAGGTTGTTAACGTACCACGGCTCTTGACAAATTTCTCCTGGCAGGCCTTGCCATTCTCCTTTTTGCCTCCCCAGGCTTTTAGAGCAGAGGCCTGCAGGGCACAGCCATAAGAAAAGCTGAGGGCCCAGGGTTTGTGTAGGGGACATTGGTTAATGGCGTTAAGGTTGATTGTGGCCTCCTCCTCACTCTGGTCACCGGACAGGAATGTAATGCCTTTTGGGGAGAAGATGGTAGAGTTGAAAAATCTTTCTATTGTTACATAAAATGTGATGCATTTATAAATGAGATGTTTCTTAATGTGAATTGCATTATGTGACATTTTACCTGCAAATGGTTTTACAAACAGAATGAATTCTTGTCATGTGGTCATGAATTAGGCTTGATATTCATATTGTTGGATGACTGTGATGACTCCTCTTGCTCTCAGGGGCATATAAAACATTTTGTCCAATAAAATGTTTTGTGGAATGAGAATATTCCTGCTTCTAATTCCACTTGCCTCTAACTAGCAATAGCAAGAAGCAAATCATGGTTCATGGCTGTAAAGTAAACTATAGACAATTGGTGTCACGAACCCCACTCCTCTGCTTCTCCCCGCATCATCTAGCACACACACGCACACTCCCTCACTCCGCCCCCTCGAGCTTTTCACGCCCACTTTGCTCCCACTCGCTCACATGCTCGTAGGCAATCTCCCTTCCTCGAGTTTCTCACGCGTTTCTAATCCCCCAGAACATTATGACCACCTGCACTCGCGTCATCTGCACTCCTGCACATTAGTTTCACCTGCACTCGTCTCATCACCTGTCATGGTTTACACCTGCACTCGCCCCTATATATATCACCACCCTTTCGCTGCACGGGTGTTGGTTATTGTATTTAGTTTCCCGTGTCTTTGCCCCCGCTAGTCTCGTCTAGTTTTGCTTCCCTCTTGAACTCCTCTTGATTACCCCCTTAGCTTGCCAGCTCCTCGTTCCCCTAGTACCCCTGACTACTCCCTTTGTAAGTTTACCCACCTCTCGATCCTGTTTACCCCGGCTTTGACCCTCGCTCCCCTCGACTACTCTCCCGGATTTGCCCCCTTTACTCTCTTTGATTCCCCGGCTTTTGACCCTACGCTACCCTGACCATTCTCCCTCTGGATTTTCCGTGCTGTACTTTTGTTTGCCTGCAAATAAACGCAGTTTTGATATACATTGTGACTGTCTCATCTTGTGTGTGTGTGTGTGCGCGGGTTACAATTGGGTATTTAAAAAAAGGGGGCGAGCTCTTCCATATGTCTCATGCCAAATTTAATGCTTCAACAGGAAATTAGTCAACAAAAATAAGAAAATGTAGCTTATCAAACCATTTCATTGGTGCTTTAAGGATGTCAATGTGTTTTTTTTTTTTGTGTATTCCACTCACCAGGGACGGCAGGGAGAACAGTGCGGCGCAGGGTGGTGACTGTTGCCATGGCAATTTCTGAGGGGAGTATTTGTGGGAGCAAGAGTGACCTGCAGTCACCATGTTAGGTTTTAGCAGGGTTCCCTCCAGGTAGACGTGGTGGTCTGAAAGAGCCTTGTACACAGCTGCCAGAACCTTTTCAGTCACATACTGGCATCTTTTCAGATCATGGTCACCATCAGGTAGGATATCTGGCTCCACAATAAGCACAATACCATGCTGATGGAGAAAACAGCAATTAAAAATGATTTATTTAGATTTTTTTTTTAGCACCAATACTGTTATTAGCATGTTGTACTATAGGCGGTAGACATATTGCATGGTAAACTGCAGAAACTGAATATTTAGTGTTAGGGGATTTAAATTTATTTTATATATACATATATCCATACAGTCTTGCAAGCACTATAACTAAAATGAGAGAAAGCTCAAACCTGCCAAAGACCAGCAGCACATACCCTGTGTGGTTGTCTCTCCGTTGGTGCCAGCCAGTGGTACCACACCCATGTCCACCTTGATTCCTAACACCATCCCTCTCTCGTTAATCAGCTGAGAGAAGCCAGAGAAGCCATCATCTGTCTTTTGATGCAGGGTTTCATGGAAAAGGATGACTCAACCAATGCAGGGCTTGATGTGGTCATCAGCTGTGAAAAGTAACTGGCTGTACAGCCTTTTGTTCTCTTCTGTGTTTTCAGCATTGATGCTTTGGAAGCGCTTTGCCACACTACCTAGAACAACCATGGGAATTGGCAGGGGTAGAAAAGAGGGGGAAAAATTACATATAGAAAGGCAATCCGAAAGTCAAAGAGAACAGATTATTATTTAAATTTTTTGGAAACTTGGTCATGAACTGTCATTGTATGGGAAAGAGTATAAAATCATTTGAGTTTGAAATGACATAAGGGTGAGTAAATAATGACATAATTAGCGTTTTTGGGATAAACTCTGTAAGCATATTAAGCTCTAAAGTGCTCACACTCTAGTTTATTTTAGTTTTTAAGTGCTTGTACCTGTGGAATCATCAGCTGCAAGAATTCCCTTGCCGGGAGAAACAATCCTCTGAGCAATATCATTCGCTCTTTCTTGTGCTCAGGGTTCAGGAATGGATAAGCATGAGACATCTTGACTGAAAGAGGGACAGAGAAAAAATCAGGTACAAAGGAGAAGGTGGCTGTGGCAGGGCGGGGCCGGGCCGTGATGCTCGACACCTGGCCCCTAATCAGGCTGATAAAGTTGACCGGAGGCGGCATCTCGAAAGAGAATTACAAGCCACTGCCCTGTATGTGTTTGTGTGTTTTTGTTTAAGTTTATCATTACATTTTATTTATGTTGTCAAGCTGGTTCTCACCTCCTCCTTTCCCTTTTACCTTGTTACACTGGTGCCGAAGCCCTGGAAGGAGGAGGGATGCACAGTAGTTGAGTCCTCGCCACTTCCGTCCACCGAAATCGGAGCAGCTACGGCCATCCGCCAGGGGACGGAGGAGCGACTGCTGACTGCGAGGGGAGGACGGGCTCCTGGCCGACCTCCAGGTGTGGGGGAAGACCCCTTCCTTCCACCGAAAACACGGCAGGGTATTCAGTCTGGAGGACCTCCTCTGATCCGCCTGGGGAGGCACGGGTGTCGTCCATTAGTGGGTGGAGAAGTGGCCGAGGAGCAAGCTACGGCTTATCAGAGAACCGGCGAGTACATTTTTTTTTCTGTCCTCTCTCTCTCTCCCCCTCTCCCACTGTTGCTCCGTGTTGGCCTTTCCCTTTCTTTTTAAATATTATTGTTTTGTTTCCCTCCCCTAGTCCCCTGCCAGATCCAGAAAGGTGGGGATGACCTGCCGGCAGAAGGGATGTACATCATGCCCCGGCCTGAAAGAATCACAGGCAGCTGCCCTGTATGTGTTTTATGTTTGTGTGTTTGTGTTTAAGTTTATCATTAAACTTTATGTTGCCAAGCTGTTTCTTGCCTCCTCCTTTCCCATTTACCTTGTTACAGTGGACAAATTAAAAGTAGCCTACTACTAAGGGTGGGTGGTATGACAGGAAATGGATTAGATTTGACCAAAATATTTTTTTTGTATTATTTGCAACAAATGTATAAGTCTGGAATAATAATAATGTGTCAAATAGCTTCAGCAGAGCAATACACAATAATAATAATAAAAAAGCAAAATGCTATTTAAAGGGGGATGCAAATGTATATATTCAGCTGTCAATGAGGCAGTACTAATGGTACAGTGATGGCATCAGATATCTATATCATGGTATTTTTAAATATACCATATTGTAGGATGATTATTATATTCTTTTGGTGGTACTAAAAAAACATATCACCACCATGCTGTGCCCAACGGCATTTCATGATATCACAAGTGTATTTTTTTTGTAAGTATCTGGGCTTGGAATTTAATCTCGAAATGTAAAATATATATTTATGAATTTATACTATGTGGTTGAAATTATAATCCTGCTATTTCAGCGTTGTGATCTTAAATGAGACATTTTACTCTTGGTTGTTACAGGAGATATTGAGTTTATTTCTGGAGTAAAAGCATCAGCATAATGTTTAGTAAGTGTCAGTGACACAAGGGATGTTGTAATGAGGAAGTGATTTCAGTGAACATTGCTCTAAATACAGAGTGGAATTTTGTCAACCATAAGCCTCTATTTCAAAATGTTTACTATCATCAGACACACTCACATCCTTATTTTTTAGAGAACCTCTGGTTGCTGTGTTGCTGTAAAGGGAACTATACACTCCCTCCTTTGCATCTTTCTCTCTCTTTCATCTCCCCATAATAATTTATAGTTGACCTTTATCTGAAGTATGCAGGCCAAGCTATTTTCCTGTACCCCCACCCCTCGCCTAGTTCATACAATGTATCAACTGGCTACTACCAGATGCATCGGTTTGACTTTGCCTATTTTTGTCCTATTTTAGACTGAATGGAAATGTAAAATCTGATTACCTAAAAAAAATTATCATTGCATGCCATCTACCAATAAGCAACTACCTGATGTTACACCACCTTGGTGCAATAAAGCATTGGATTGTTTCTGCACAGTTAGATCTTACATCAGCCCAAACCGTAAAGTGTAGCTATTGTATAAATTGTTAAATCATCTGGATTCAGGCATATTTACTTAATACAAAGTGCATGCAGTGCAAAGTGTATTTTTCCTGTGTGAGTAATGCATAGTGTAAACGGCTGTCACATGACAAAAGAATGAATGACATGGACAAAAAGACTTGAGATGTGAACTAATAATATTTGTTTCCTGTGTGAACAATGCAATGTATACGGCTGTCATGTGACAAATGTGTGAACTAAAGAGAGGTGGACAGCCTCCCCTCCAACCTCTCCTGCAGAAATGAGTGCACTGACCCGACTGCGCACTTCTGCTGGGAAGAACACCAATTTGCAAACAAGGCTTGGTTGATCGTGTCTACGACGGCAGGTGGTAGGCCACTTAGATCTTCTGCATCCCATCCAGGGGCCAGATGTGGAGGTTCCAGAGTTCTGGGTGTGGATGCCAGAGCGTGCCCCATCCCTGAGAAAGAAGGTACTTCCTCAGGCGAATTTGACCCAGAGAAAGAGGAAATTGCTCTTTAATTGAGA
Organism: Xyrauchen texanus; assembly: GCF_025860055.1. Taxonomy (NCBI): domain Eukaryota; kingdom Metazoa; phylum Chordata; class Actinopteri; order Cypriniformes; family Catostomidae; genus Xyrauchen; species Xyrauchen texanus. Next base: position 26,335,093 of record NC_068315.1, read on the forward strand.
ATGTGGGTACTGCAGCCCGAAGGGGGTGTGGCAAAGAAAACAAACTGAACTGAAGATTCTCCTTCCGGCTCTCCACCGGGGGATGGTATGGGTCAAACATCTCTTTCCCTGGGTCATCCGTCTAAGGAACGCTTGGGAGCCTTCTGGATCCTCAAGGTCTTTCGGGAAACTGGGGGCGTGTGCTTCCTGTGGGGCACTCGATGCTGGGGCTGAGAGTTGGGACCAGGTTGGGGCGGAGCTGCGCGTTATCTGGAAGCTGCAGGTTTGCGCCCTCGGCGAGCAGATGGAGCACTGCCAGTGCTGGTGGCGGGGCATGACGAGAGAAATGGCTGTGGCCATTCAACCAGTCATCAAGCCGTGAAGACTGTGTTGAGGATGGAGGGTTCCAGTTCAACCCCATGCTGACGGTGGCCTGGGCAAGCATGGCGGCCATCTGGGCTTCAGCCTCAGAAAGGGCGTGCCAACCCGAGGGTGGCAGTCCAATCGAGTCTTCCACGTCAGATGCCGGAACGCTCTCCGATGCAGTGGTCATCCAGCTCGGTGGGCTCAAGGGGATAAGCAGAATGGCTGTGAGGCGAGCCGCTGTGACCACGAGGCCGGACGGAATTCAATGAGCTTTTGGGGGGCGGGTGGTTCGTGGTGATCAACCCGGCGAAACCGAGCCCACTGCCATCCCCGAATCGCCTCCATCGCCAGCCGGGTCGTCCTCTATCCTGTGGGAAGAAGGAGCGATGCGGGGGGTGGCTGGAGTGGCGTTCCTCTTTAAGAAGGAAAGCAGCGACCGCAATGTTGCCATGGTAAGGTTCTCGCATTGAGAACACGAACCATCCACAAAAGCTGCCTCGGTGTGATCGCTGCCCAGACACACGAGGCAGCGTCTGTGACCGTCAGGAGTGGAAAGAACTCAACCGAATCCATGAACTACACAGGGGCGGAAGGGCATTTTTATAAAGACGCCTCTTCAAAAATAATTTCAACGCTTCTGTGTATTGCTCTTTTAGAGAACGACTCATACCAGAAGACTCGAGAGGCGAAGTAATAATTTCTGTTTCCTGTGTGAGAAATGCATACATAAACAGCTCTCGCCATTTCTTGCATGCCAATTATTACCTCTCCATGTGCCATAGGTTGCGAACCCCTGTTTTAGACTGTCTCTCAAGCGAGCGACAGGGTGAGAAATTATCATATATTATTAAATTATGACAGTTTTGGTGCAAAACAATCAAAAATAATTAAACTTAACTGACATTATAAGTTGACTTCAGGGAAGATAATAAAATTAAATAAAAAGAGTATGTCATTACCCCTTTAACTTGTAAGGTTGTATTTATAAAGTGTGGGGATATAAAGTGTGCATTAGTGGCAGAGACTGTGAGCCAGTGGGCAGGAAAAAAAACTGAAAAGAATGATGGCTAGAGCTATACAGGAAGAGACAAAAGAGAAATAAAAAGAAAGAAAGGGTGTGAAATTCACCCCTCTCCTTCATTGCAAGCTTAACAACTGCAACAGTTCTTCTGATTTGTTTGCACACACATGGTATGACATAAATGGTGCAACTGTTCTTATCAATGTCCTTTCATTATAAAATAGTACCTTATGTTCACACTGTACAGTATACTTATTAAGCTTATTAAACTTATTAAACATTATAGTCAAATTTTTCACTAAGAAACAAAATGTCTACTATAAAGCAGAAGCATTTTCATAATATGGTATCTCGTGTTTGCAGATGGTCTTACCATGCCAAAAAATAGTTGCTTGCATAGAAGATTTTTCTGTGAACAACCAAAGCCTTTCCATTTTCTAGTGGTTCTGTGTCTTTTAATAGTCACCTTTTACACCTCTTGTGTCAAGGGCAATGTGGCAGGGCGGAGGGCGGGGCCGGGTCATGATTCTACACACCCGGTCCCTTATCAGGCTAATCAAGCCTCCGAGAGGGATAAAGGCCGACTGCGGAGGATGGTGCGGGAGAGAGAGATCGTTTACGGACATGTCCGTCATGTTTGTGTGTTGTCTTTTGTTTAGTTGCTCATTAAAATATGATTTATATTGCCAAGCCGGTTCTCGCCTCCTCCTTGCCCATCTAAATCACTTTACACTGGTGCCGAAATCCGGGAAGGAGGAGGAATGCCCTTCGTGGAGTCCTCGACACTGCTGCCCACCTGTCTATGTTGAAGTTTACTCATTTAAAAATGTTTTTAAGCTAAACTGATGCAATAACAAACCTACAGGACGTTGAATGTATAGAACCAGCTGCTCATCAAGCAAAGCAAATTGTGTGGATTCTTAATGTCTCTGCTGACAGATAGATAGACAGACAGCATAACAATCAACAATTATCATGGAAGCATATTAACGACAAATGTCTTTGAAAAAAAAAAGCACACTGAATTGCACTATTTGAAAAATAAACACATTGCATGAACAGTGGGGATACAATTTTAATTCCTCTCTAGAATTTCAACCACTGAAATTCAGCTTTGTACATCCAGGCATTGCGGGAATAGCAGTAGAGTGTCGAAAGATGACACAAAATAAGGATTGTGTTAAACTGAAGAAACTGTTTAAAATGTCTTTATTATCAAGGTAGTTCGATTTATTTATCAAAACTAGCTGAGTAGCAGAAAGTAAAAATTGTGCATCAGCACTCTACTTCTTTCCATACTATTAATGAACAGTTAATGCACTGCTTTTCACTTTGCCCAATATAGTGTGCTTTTCGTTTCAAAAACATTTGTCATTAATATACCTCCATACCTTTTTCAGTATTAGAAAAAGTTACACATTACTGAAGCCACTGGCCTGCTAGAACGGTCACAATCTTTGAAACTGTTTTCGCCACTCCTTGCACACATTTTGTCCAATCATCCACCTCATCATCAGACCAGTTCTCACTAAACTGACCGAATGGCTTTTTGATTTTCTAGGTAATGCCAAAACACGATTTGTTTTTGGCGATTTAGCCAAAGGGAGGCTTTATTCTGACAAACATGTGCAGCATTTAAAGAGTTATTCAATTGAATGACTCTTTAAATGCTGTACATGTTTGTTCATTCTCATTTCCTAGCTCATTGCAGAGTTTATCTTTTGGGGAATCACTCTTGCTCAGTTGTTCAGATACATTCACATCTTGCATGTCCACTTCCTCTTGTCACTGTTTGACCACGTTCTACTTTGCTTTCCATCTGTCTAAATAAATAGACTCATTCTAGTATTGTTGTTCATACACCAGTTTGGCATAGCCACCTTTCATGCATCCAACACCCCTGGCTTGTGACCTTGATATGACCAAGGACTGGAATATTTACATCTGGTTGTACCTGTTTTGTGGTAAGACCAAACAGTACAACAGTAATCCCATGTAGATACTCTTCCACCTAACATGTTTAAAGGTTTTTAAATTGCCAATTGTTATACAATTGTTCATTAGCACCTGTTGACCAGGAGACAGATATCAGTAATCAAAATGTATAGTATGTTGTTAAAATCCTGATAATCTTCTACAAACATGTTGAAGTCTTGTTTTTGTTGTGTTTTTTATTGCTATTGTGCTTAATAACCTTAAACTGTTTTAAGGTTATTTGAGTTTGAGAGGCAAAAACGTGAATGAAGACAAAGTAAAATAAATTACGCCAACTGATAATGTTGATTGCTGTGTATAGTACACATGCTATCTGCGTTAGTTTAGCAAAGTAGGAAATATCTATGCTGAACAGAATTTGAAAAAAATGTAATACCCCAGCTTGCAGGTTGGTTCTGACTCTAAGAGCTTGGTTGTGGAGGATTAATCAGACAATCTCAATCTGACACATTTACCTGGGACTATACAGCATCATGCCACTTCTGCAATCCAATCAATTGTCTGGATAAAAGTGCAGGAGGTGAAAGTGCAACTGTGACAGGGCGGAGGGTGGGGCCGGGTCGTGATTTTACACACTCGGTCCCTTATCAGGCTAATTAAGCATCCGAGAGGGATAAAGGCCGACTGCGGATGGTGGTGCGATAGAGAGAGAGAATGTTTACGGGCAGCTGACCGTCTTGTGTTTATGTTTGTGTTTTATGGTTCAGTTTACCATTAAACTATTATTTATACTGACAAGCCGGTTCTTGGCCTCCTCCTTTCCATTGTTCCCTTTACAACAACATTAATAGAGTGCAACCTACTTTTTCGGACAACTTGGTTCCAGAAGTATTTTCCCCATATTTTCCCCCGCAGAGATTATATACAGTATCCAAAATAAGTATTTGAAAATCAGAAAAAAACAAAGGTACAATACTGTTAACTTAAAGGGATAGTTCACCCAAAAATGAAAAATCGCTCATCATTGAGTCACCCTCATGCCATCCCAGATGTGTATGACATTCTTTCCTCTGCAGAACACAAACAATTATATTTTGTATGGCTGTATGATGTGGATTTTCCATACAGTGCAAGTGGGGGTCGCGCCAGGAAGGACATCCTGCGTAAAACCTGTGCCAAGTCAAATACGCGAATCATGGATGGTCCGCTGTGGCGAACAGTAACGGGAGCAGCCGAAAGAAGAAGAAGATACAATGCAAGTGAATGTCATCTAAAAATGTCAATCTCCAGGGACATAAAGGCAGCTTATAAGTAATCCATATGGCTCAAGCAGATTAACCCATGTATTCTGAAGCGATACGGTCAGTTTGGGGTGAGAAAATTCAAGTCCTTTTATTCACTAAGGGTTTTTTCCAAAACTTAGTGAGCTGCCTCGCAGTCTCCTGCCTACATAGGTAGCTGTCTTGTAAATGATGTCTCATAAGAGAGTGATTTGGACCGCTTTCCATACATTCAAATTCCGCTCCTCACGTGCAACGCACAGCAGACTCGACTTACAAACTGATTTCAATAAAGGTGAAGCAAGGAAATTACGCGATTCTCTAATGAGCAGAAATACTCAGCATTATTTTGGGTAAAACAGTCAGTTTTGTGTCATATTAAACTGTTATTTATCGATACTTTTCAGTAGTGAATGAATTCTAAGTATATTTACAATCTAAATTTCTCTTGCTTCATCTGCCATCTTGGATTTATTTTTCCGTCAAGCTCATCACAGTGCATTCTGGGATTGCCTACACGGGGAAGGCCATACTGTAACGCTTGTGTAGACGGGGGTGTGGATCCAAATGCGGCTTTATTAGTGTCTTGATGAAATAAACAAACACAGTATGAAATAAAAGGTCCACGGTGGGGAAACCTAAACTGGAACACTGGATAATAGACAGAAGGGGTGCAGGAGTGAACAGACAGCAAACATCCACGGAGGGCTGAAGAACGGCAGGATTAACCTCGGACGAACTGGGTACTCTAGGGAACAAGAACAAGGAGCGTACAGGAACATAGGCATGAGGAGCACGAACATGAAACGTCAACGATCGACAATGGAGAGAGGAAACGACAGGGTTTAAATAGATCGACACGGTGATAACAAAATAGGCGACAGGTGCGGACAATAACGCTGTGACAGCGGTGATGAGGAGTGAGGAAGAAGGGAAGTGTAGTCCTAACAGAGAGAGTGAAACACAGGCGGACAACAAGGAAGACATGACAGGGAGCGTGTTCGGTGAACCGGAAAACACGAGATGGACAACAAGGAAGAGTGACATGGGACGTGACTGGCGAGGGTGAAACGGAAAACACGGGGCGGGCCACACTGAAAGGTGACATAAACGTGACTAGTGAAAACAGAGAACACAGGGCAGACAACACGAGAATGTAACATAATCCCCCCTCAAAAGGACCGGATTCCAGACGGTCCTACACAAAGAAAAACCCACAAAAATAACAAAAACAAAAGATACAAGGAGTGAGGGGGTAGACCCGGGGGAACACAGACAGACAAAAGGGGGCACAGGGGACACAGAGATAGTCCCAGGGGGCACAAGGGACAATTAGGCAGTCCACGGGGGCACAAAGGGCAGACCAGGGAGCCCGAGAGGGCAGACTGGCAGACCAGGGAGCCCGAGAGGGCAGGCAAGCAGTCTCTGGGGGTGTGTGAGGGGAACTGGGTCAGGTGGCCTGGGGGGCGTCCACCGGGTAAGGACAGGTTTAGGTGGCCAGGGGGGTATCAACCGGGCAAGTATGGGCTTAGGTGGTTTGGGGGACGGCCACAATAGGGGAACCGGTTTATATGGCCCGGGAGCTGGCCACAAGGCAAGGGCCGGTTCTGGAGGCCTGGGAGGTGGCCACAAGGCAAGGGTCGGTTCTCGGGGCCTGGGAGGCGGCCACAGGACAGAGGCTGGTCCGGGTGGCCTGGTTCGGGGGCCTGGGAGGAGGAGTGGCCTTGGGTGGCGGCGCTGAAGGGGGCACAGGCAAGGACGCCGGAGACCCTGGGGGCAGAGCAGAGACAGGCAGAGCCGTGGTAGACTCAGGCGGTGAGGCCTTGGGAAGGTCCGGAGGCGGAACAGGGTTGGGCGGAGCCGAGGGAGGCGATGGCGTAGAAGGCTCCGAAGGCGGAGCGGGGAAGCCACTGGAGGCGGAGCCGAAGGTGGCGAGGGTGAAGAAGGCTCTGAAGACGGAGCCAATGGAGGCTTCGGAGGCGGAGCCGGGAGGGGCTCGGGAGACTCCGGAGGCGGAGCCGAGGGAGGCTCAGGAGGTGGAATTGAAGGAGGTTCGGGAGGCGGAGCCGAAGGAGGCGAGGGCGAAGAAGGCTCTAAAGGAGGATCCAGGGGAAGTTCAGGAGGCGCAGCCAAGAGTACCTCTGGAGGCGGAGCCGAGGAAGGCCTAGAAGACGGGGTTGAGGAGGGCGGAGCCGAGGATGGCTCTGGAGGCTGAGCCGAGGAAGGCTCAGGAGGCGGGGCCGAGGAAGGTGGTGCCATAGGAGGTTTCAGAGGCGGAGACCAGGAAGGCTCTGGAGGCGGAGCCGAGGGAGGTGGCGCCGTAGGAGGTTTCAGAGGTGGAGACCTGGAAGTCTCTGAAGGCAGAGCCAAGGGAGGGGGCGCTGTAGGAGGTTTCAGAGGCGGAGCCCTAGAAGGCTCTGGAGTCTCCGGGAGCAGAGCCGTAGGAGGCTCGGGAGGTGGAGCCGTAGGAGGCTCGGGAGTCTCTGGGAGCAGAGCCGAAGGAGGCTCGGAAGGCGGAGCCCTGGGTGGCTCGAGAGACTTGAGGGGCGGAGCACTGGGTGGTCCGAGAGGCTTGAGAGGCGGAGCCCTGGAAGGCTCGAGAGGCGGAGCCCTAGGAGGCTCGAGGGACTAGAGAGGCGGAGCCCTGGGAGGCTCGGGAGGCTCGAGAGGCGGAGCCCTGGTAGGCCTGAGAGGCGGAGCCCTGGAAGACTTGAGAGGCTTGAGAGGCGGACCCCTGGAAGGCTCGAGAGGCTTGAGAGGCGGAGCCCTGGGAGGCTTGAGAGGCTTGAGAGGCAGAGCCCTGGGAGGCTCGAGAGGCTTGAGAGGCGGAGCCCTGGGAGGCTCGAGAGGAGGAGCCCTGGAAGACTCGAGGGGCGGAGCCCTGGGAGGCTCGGGAGGAGGAGCCCTGGAAGACTCGAGAGACTGGAGAGGCGGAGCCCTAGGAGGCTCGGGAGGAGGAGCCCTGGAAGGCTCGAGAGGCGGGGCCCTGGAAGGCTCGAGAGGCTGAGCCCTGGAAGGCTCGGGAGGAGGAGCCCTGGAAGGCTCGAGAGGCGGGGCCCTGGAAGACTTGAGAGGCGGAGCCCTAGGAGGCTCGAGAGGCGCTGGCTCTAGGACGGGCACGACCACTGGCGCTGGCTCTTGGACGGTCCTGGCTACTGGCGCTGGCTCTTGGACGGTCACGGCTACTGGCACTGGCTCTTGGACGGTCACGGCTACTGGCGCTGGCTCTTGGACGGTCGAGGCTACAGGCGCTGGCTCAGGGACAGTCGAGGCTACAGGCGCTGGATCAGGGACGGTCGAGGCTACAGGCGCTGGCTCAGGGACAGTCGAGGCTACAGGCGCTGGCTCAGGGGCGGTCGAGGCTACAGGCACTGGCTCACTGACCTCTGAGGCGACAGGCACTGGCTCACTGACTTCTGAGGCGACAGGCTCAGGCTCGCTGACCGTGGCTGACGAGGACTCAGGCTCGCTGACCGTGGCTGACGAGGGCTCAGGCTCGCTCACAGTGGCTGGCGTGGGCTCAGGCTTGCTCACGGTGGCTGGCGTGGGCTCTGGCTCGCAGACCGGGGCAGGCGTGGGCCGGGAGGCGGAAGCCCGTCTTCTCTTCCTCCTCCTGGCAGAGGAAGTTGACCGTGCTGGCTCATGGAAAGTGACTGGCGTGGGGGTGAGCTCGCTGACAGGTGGAACTGGCATGAAAGGAGGCGCCATGGACGATTGGAGAGTCACCACTGAGGGAGGAGGGGTAGGGTCCTCCTCAGCAACACCCACGGTTAACGGCGAGCCGCAGACCAGCAAGGTCACCTCCATGAAGTCGTGGAGAGTCCAGTCGCGCGTTGCCGGTGGCAACTGCTCCTTCAGCCAGCCACTCAGGTTGTCCCTGAAGAAGACCACAAGGAAGGAGTCTGGGAAATCAGAGATGTTCGCCAGCTCGAGGAAGTCGCTAATGTGGTCTTCCACCAGTCGGTCCTCTTGTTTTAAACAGAGCAGTTCGTAGTTGGCTCGTAGAACCGCTGGATCCATTGTTTTTGGTCGATCGTTCTGTAACGCTTGTGTGGAAGGAGGAGAAGGTAGACGGGGGTGTGGATCCAAATGCGGCTTTATTAGTGTCTTGATGAAATAAACAAACACAGGATGAAATAAAAGGTCCACGGTGGGAAAAACTAAACTGGAACACTGGATAATAGACAGAAGGGGTGCAGGAGTGAACAGACAGCAAACATCCACGGAGGGCTGAAGAACGGCAGGATTAACCTCGGACGAACTGGGTACTCTAGGGCAGCGGTCCCCAACCTTTTTTGCGCCGCGGACCGGTTTAATATCAGACAATTTTTTCACGGACCGGCCTTTAAGGTGTGGTGGATAAATACAACAAAATAAAATGATACGATCGGCATAAAAACTGGGGTATTATTTAAATATAATAATAAACGTGAATTCAATGTGTAGATACTCGCAACTTTATTAGCAGCGTCTTCGTAACATCGCGCCAACAACATAACATGAATAACATCCTCTCTGCCCCCGCCTAACGCACTCTGGTCGCTATGGTAACATTTAAACATGCCTTCAAAATAAGATACACCACAAAAACAAATATAAAGGGCATGAAAAATACAACTCACCATAACGCTCAATCAGTGGGAGCCCTGAGCCTGTTTCTCTGTAACGAGACGGTCCCATCTAGGGCTAATGGGAGACAAGGACACCCGAAGTGTGTTGCTTATGTCCAGTCTACTCCTAGAAGTTCACGGCAAATGTCTTTTGTGGCGGGAAGGATCAATTCTTCACCAATAGTGAATGGTTTCTTAGCCTTAGCAATACGGTAACCCACCAAGTACAGGTGAAACTCGAAAAATTAGAATATCGTGCAAAAGTTCATTAATTTCAGTAATTCAACTTAAAAGGTGAAACTAATATATTATATAGACTCATTACAAGCAAAGTAAGATATTTCAAGCCTTTATTTGATATAATTTTGATGATTATGGTTTACAGCTTATGAAAACCCCAAATTCAGAATCTCAGAAAATTAGAAAATTACATGAAATCAATAAAAAAAGGATTTTAAATACAGAAATGTCGGCCCTCTGAAAAGTATAATCATGCATATGTACTCAGTACTTGGTTTGGGCCCCTTTGCATTAATTACTGCCTCAATGCGGCGTGGCATGGATGCTATCAGCCTGTGGCACTGCTGAGGTGTTATGGAAGACCAAGATGCTTCAATAGCGGCCTTCAGCTCTTCTGCATTGTTTGGTCTCATGTCTCTCATCTTTCTCTTAGCAATGCCCCATAGATTCTCTATGGGGTTCAGGTCAGGCGAGTTTGCTGGCCAATCAAGCACAGTAATACCATGGTCATTGAATCAGGTTTTGGTACTTTTGGCAGTGTGTGCAGGTGCCAAGTCCTGCTGGAAAATGAAGTCAGCATCTCCATAAAGCTTGTCTGCTGAAGGAAGCATGAAGTGCTCTAAAATGTCCCGGTAGACGGCTGCGTTGACTCTGGACTTAATAAAGCACAGTGGACCAACACCAGCCGATGACATGGCTCCCCAAACCAACACAGACTGTGGAAACTTCACACTGGACTTCAAGCATCTTGGATTGTGTGCCTCTCCATTCTTCCTCCAGACTCTGGGACCTTGGTTTCCAAATGAGATGCAAAATTTGCTCTCATCAGAAAAGAGGAATTTGGACCACTGAGCAACAGACCAGTTCTTTTTTTCTTTAGCCCAGGTAAGACGTTTGACATTTGAAGCCCATGTCCAGGACCCGTCTGTGTGTGGTGGCTCTTGATGCAGTAACTCCAGCCTCAGTCCACTCCTTGTGAAGCTCCCCACACATTTGAATGGCCTTTTCCTGACAATCCTCTCCAGGCTACGGTCATCCCTGCTGCTTGTGCACCTTTTTCTTCCACACTTTTCCCTTCCACTTAACTTTCTATTAATGTGCTTTGATACAGCACTTTGAGAACATCCAACTTCTTTTGCAATTACCCTTTGAGGCTTTCCCTCCTTGTGGAGGGTGTCAATGATGGTTTTCTGCACAACTGTCAGGTCAGCAGTCTTCCTCATGATTGTGAATTCAACTGAACCAGACTGAGAGACCATTTAAAGGCTCAGGAACCCTTTGCAGGTGTTTAGCTGATTAGAGTGTGACACTTTGAGCCTACAATACTGAACCTTTTCACAATATTCTAATTTTCTGAGATTCTGAATTTGGGGTTTTCATAAGCTGTAAGCCATAATCATCAAAATTATATCAAATAAAGGCTTGAAATATCTTACTTTGCTTGTAATGAGTCTATATAATATATTAGTTTCACCTTTTATGTTGAATTACTGAAATTAATGAACTTTTGCACGATATTCTAATTTTTCGAGTTTCACCTGTATGATGCTCTCAGTGCACTCGCATTTATTGATGTGGTGGCCCTCAGCAATTGCTTCTGGCCTTCTTGTTCAAACTTTTTTCTTTCAAAATACTCAAAAGGCTTGTCTTTTAATGCGGGGTGCTTGGTCTCCAAGTGGCGAAGCAGTTTTGAAGGCTTCATTGCCTCATTAGAGAGCTGGTTGCCACATATTATGCAGAGCGGGCTTGGTGCGTGTAAATCACCTGTTGCGATAAATCCATATTTCCATATTTAAATCCATATTTTTTTATAATAAATAAAATTAATTAAAAATAATATATATTTTTTTTTTGGGAAATAATGTGAGTTATTTATTCTTTCTGTGCGGCCCGGTACCAAATGACCCACAGACCGGTACCGGTCCGCGGCCCGGGGGTTGGGGACCGTTGCTCTAGGGAACAAGAACAAGGAGCGTACAGGAACATAGGCACGAGGAGCACGGACATGAAACTTCAACGATCGACAACGGAGAGAGGAAACGACAGGGTTTAAATAGATCGACACGGTGATAACAAAATAGGCGACAGGTGCGGACAATAACGCTGTGACAGCGGTGATGAGGAGTGAGGAAGAAGGGAAGTGTAGTCCTAACAGAGAGAGTGAAACACAGGCGGACAACAAGGAAGACATGACAGGGAGCGTGTTCGGTGAACCGGAAAACACGAGACGGACAACAAGGAAGAGTGACATGGGACGTGACTGGCGAGGGTGCAACGGAAAACACGGGGCGGGCCACACTGAAAGGTGACATAAACGTGACTAGTGAAAACAGAGAACACAGGGCAGACAACACGAGAACGTAACACATACAATGATACCTTAGAATTTGCCAAAATGAGATATCTTAAGATGCAGCATAATTAAGATACATACCTTTTGGAACAGCCTTCACAGACCCTATAAATCTTTACTTCTGGCTTGATTGGAACATAGTGCAGGTTTCAAGACAGTAATTGTTTGATGCCACATACGGTTGCCAGGTACTCAATCCAGGTATTATTATACATTAATAAGACATTACATTTTCTTTTCCTAGTGTTTATCATCAACTTTCTAGCATACATTTTTATTATTATACCTTTATTTAACCAGGAGGTCCCATTGAGATTCAGAATCTATTTTACAAGAGAGACCTGGCCAGGGTAGCAGCCAAATCACAACAAATGCATACATAACAAACACCAAATTACATTTTCATGATAAAAGAAGTACATAACATAAAATAAATTAAAAAAAATAAATAAATAAAAATAAACACAATGAGACTCTTAAGAAAAACAAAAACATGTCTCCATCACAACACTCTTTACAGTACTTTTAAATTCATTTATGGACATATGGGTTTCTAACTTTAGCTCTTTTTGTAGATTATTCCATCCCCAAGGTGCTAAATAAGAGAAAGCAGTTCTTCCCAGTTCGGTTGCAACTCGTGGCACGTTAAAAAGCAACCACTTTGAGGAGCGTAGCTGATAGGTACCAGAGCAGACAGAGAGGAGGTTACAAAGGTGCAGTGGAAGTTTGCCAAGTATAGCTTTATAAATAAAGATATACCAGTGCTGTTGTCTATGAATTTTAAGTGATGTCCAACCAACTAAATCATAAAGAATGCAGTGATGGGTAAGGAACTTTGAATTTGTTATGAATCGTAGTGATGCATGGTAAACTGAATCAACTTGACGCAAGATGGAAGATGCAGCATGCATGTACAATATATCTCCATAATCAATTACAGGCAGAAAAGTAGCTTCCACAAGTTTCTTCTTAGCACTAAAATTAAAACAAGATTTGTTTCTAAAATAGAAGCCAAGCTTGACTTTAAGTTTCTTGACTAAAGCAGTAATATGTTCGTTGAAGGAGAGCTTATCATCTACATATCCCCAAATACTTGTTTGAAGACACTCTCTCAATGGATTTCCCATCCAAGGACAAGAGACCACAGTTGTCTAGTAGCTGTGCTCAAGCTTTTGAGAAGACCATAAACTTTGTTTTCTGTGTATTTAAAAACAGTTTTAGACTCAGTAATGTGTTTTGCAATGCCTGAAATGCAGTCTGAAGTTCCTGCACTGCTACTGAAATGGTGGAAGCCTGGGTGTAAACCACTGTATCATCAGCGTATAAATGTAATTTGGCTTGAACATCTCTATCCAAATCATTTATAAAAATTGAAAACAAAATGGGTCCTAAGATTGATCCTTGAGGGACACCTTTAGTTATCTCAAGAAAATCAGATTTATAACCTTCAGCATATAAACACATTGAGTACGATCTACAAAATAATTTTGGAACCATGCAACTGCCTTCTCACTTAAACCAACTGAACGTAGTTTGGTCAATAACAAACCATGATCAACTGAATCAAATGCCTTAGAAAGATCAATAAATAATGCAGCAGAGTGTTGCTTCTTATCTAAGGCCCCAATAATATCATTTGTCACTAATGTAGCAGCAGTGATAGTGCTATGGCCACTTCTGAACCCTGACTGAAAATTATTTAAAATGTTTTTGTCAGCTGAATACTGTTTTAACTGTACATTCACAAATGATTCCAAGATCTTTGACAGAACAGAAAGTTTTGATATTGGACGGTAATTATTCAATTCTGATGGGTCTCCACCTTTATGTAAAGGGAGGACATAGGCTGCTTTCCAACTTTTGGGAATAGAGTTGGAAAGAAGACTCAAATTAAAAATATGCGCTATGGGCTCAGCAATAATATCAACTGCCACTTTTAACAGAAAGGGATCCAGATTATCTGTACCTGCTGACTTTTTGTGATCAATGTCTCTGAGGGCTTTATAAACTTCTGACACTGAAATCGGTTTAAAATTAAAGAATTCCCGATTTACATTTTCAGATGCTGACATGGTAGTGTTATGAATGAGCAGCGAGGCAGACGAGGAGGTGCGGATCCAAACGCAGTTGACTTTATTGAAAGATCAAATAAACAAATAAACACAAAGAAAAACCCACAATGGGGAAACAGGAAACTAAAATACAGAGAACTCGGGCAGGGAAAACACACCAGGCTAACAACACTCAACGACAGACAAGGAGAGAACAAGAAGCAGGGCTTAAATACACAGGGAGTATTTAAGGGTACAAGAAGAAGAAGGCAGTCCAAGGGGCACAGAGGGCAGGCAGGAAGTCCAAAGGGGCAATGAGGGGTAGACAGGCAGTCCAAGGGGGCAACGAGGGGCAATGAGATGGTCCACGAGGGCACAAAGGGAAATGAGACAGTCCGCGGGGCCAATTAGGCAGTCCCTGGGGGCACAAAGGGACAGGTTGAGAGGGCCAGGGAGGTATCGACCGGGCAGGGACAGGTTTAGATGGCCCGGGGGCTGGCCATAAGGCAAGGGCCGGCTTAGGGGGCCTAGGAGGAGGCCACAGGACAGAGGCCGGTTTTGGTGGCCTAGGAGATGGCCATGGGGCAAGGACCGGTTCAGGAGGTCTGGGAGCTGGCCACAGGGCAAGGATAGATTCAGGAGGCCTGGGGGTTGACCACGGGATGTGGTAAGGGAACTTAGAGGGTTGGTGGATAAAGTCCCATTGAGATCAACGGCCATTGTACGTTTGATGGATGCGAGGGACGATACCAGCTCCATGTACCGCCCTCCTGTAAACGATCTCAATGGACAGATGGAGCTTATGGGTCTGTGGACGGTCAAATTTCCATGGAGTCTGCGGTCCGGAATACATGACCGAATGGACACACATAGGGGGTGCTGTAAGCTGCTGTGAGACCCCCGGCGTCCCACGGTCCCACTGTCTGCCCGCTGACCACTCACGATGACCAGTGACCACCCTGGGGGGGGGGGGTGGGGCTGTCCACAGACCCATTATCATCCCCCTGACTCACTATTTTAAACAAACTGACCAGTGAGACCCCCTGTGCCACCCTGGGGGGGGGGGCGGGGCTGTCCACGGACCCATTATCATCCCCCTGACCCACTATTTTACCCAAACTGACCAGTGAGACCCCCTGACCACCCTGGGGGGGCGGGGCTGTCCATGGACCCATTATCATCCCCCTGACCCACTATTTTTCCAAAAGTGACCAATGAGACCCCTGACCACCCTGGGGGGGCGGGGCTGTCCACGGAACCATTATCATCCCCCTGACCCACTATTTTTCCAAAAGTGACCAATGAGACCCCCTGACCACCCGGGGGGCGGGCTGTCCACGGACCCATTATCATCCCCCTGACCCACTATTTTTCCAAAAGTGACCAGTGAGACCCCCTGTGCCACCCTGGGGGGGCGGGGCTGTCCACGGACCCATTATCATCCCCCTGACCCACTGTTTTACCCAAACTGACCAGTGAGACCCCCTGACCACCCTGGGGGGGCGGGGCTGTCCATGGACCCATTATCATCCCCCTGACCCACTATTTTTCCAAAAGTGACCAATGAGACCCCCTGACCACCCTGGGGGGGGCGGGGCTGTCCACGGAACCATTATCATCCCCCTGACCCACTATTTTTCCAAAAGTGACCAATGAGACCCCCTGACCACCCGGGGCAGGGCTGTCCACGGACCCATTATCATCCCCCTGACCCACTATTTTTCCAAAAGTGACCAGTGAGACCCCCAGACCACCCAGGGGGGGCGGGGCTGTCCACGGACCCATTATCATCCCCCTGACCAACTGTTTTTCCCAAATAGGTTTTTACGCTCTGGGATTTCACGGGCCACGCGTTTGGTGGCCGGGGTGCCCGCCCACACCCTCGAAATGGCATATTTTGAAGGTGAAAAAAAAAGAATGGCAGGAGGTGTCTGCCCTCTTAGTATGTGATAGAGGGGCACCAGGTGTGCAACCGAGTGAAATTTCGGCTCCGTCGGAGCTCGGGGAGCAAAGTTAGAGCACATCCCACGTACAATTTGTACATTGTATTTACACAGCGGGTCCGTGTACACGATCCCGAAAGGTCCGAACGGCTCCAAATTGACAACAGTAGCTTCTCAGGGGCCCCTGAGCCAGGTCCTAAATTTTGGAGGCCCTTGGGGCTTGCTAAGTATTAAAACCTCTGATGAATGTAGCGTTGCACACAGGCCTAAAATGCAGCCTGTCTCATTGATTCCTGTGACAGGCAGAGAGATCTGTTGAAAATAATGAAAAATGCTTGTTTACATCCTAGACCTTAGTCCTCTTAGTATGTCGATAAGGGGCTTTTGACGTGTCACAGTGTGAAATTTGGGGTCCGTTGGAGCTCAGGGTGCAACGTTAGAACACGTCCCACTGACCATTTGTACCATTCATTTTCACAGCGGGACCGTGTACACGACTCCGAAAGCTCCAAATGACTCCAAATTGATATCAGTAGCTTCACAGGGACCCCCCTAGTCAGTGGGCAAAGTTTCAAGTCCCAATGGCTTCGTTAAGTGCTTAATTGGATGACTAATGTGTGTAATGTGACAAACATTTTCCTCTAATATTTTTCTTGATTTTTTTAAAGTACTTCCTTAACTCTGAGGGACACACCTTTTTAATAGGTTGTTTCTGAGGGCCCAACAATGAAGCATTCGAAGCCCCCGGGTCTGAGCATCAATTTTAACCCCGTACACGAAACCGCTGTAGAATTGCATTGGTTCAATGGGCAAGCGGGACGTCTAGAAAAGGAGGTTCCGAAGGGCGCAGAACCTGGAAATTTCAGATATTCGATCGTCAGGGGCCCCGATTCAGGTCCTACATTTTGGAGGCCCTGGGGGCTTGCTAAGTATTAAAACCTCTGATGAATGTACTGTTGCACACAGGCCTAAAATGCAGCCTGTCTCATTGATTCCTGTGACAGGCAGAGAGATCTGTTGAAAATAATGAAAAATACTTTTTACATCCTAGACCTTAGTCCTCTTAGTATGTCGATAAGGGGCTTTTGACGTGTCACCGTGTGAAATTTGGGGTCCGTTGGAGCTCAGGGTGCAACGTTAGAACACGTCCCACTGACCATTTGTACCATTCATTTTCACAGCGGGACCGTGTACACGACTCCGAAAGCTCCAAACGACTCCAAATTGATATCAGTAGCTTCACAGGGAGCCCCCTAGTCAGTGGACAAAGTTTCAAGTCCCAATGGCTTCGTTAAGTGCTTAACTGGATGACTAATGTGTGTAATGTGACAAACATTTTCCTCTAATATTTTTCTTGATTTTTTTTAAAGTACTTCCTTAACTCTGAGGGACACACCTTTTTAATAGGTTGTTTCTGAGGGCCCAACAATGAAGCATTCGAAGCCCCTGGGTCTGAACATCAATTTTAACCCTGTACACGAAACTGCTGTAGAATTGCATTGGTTCAATGGGCAAGTGGGATTTCTTGTAAAAAGAGGTCAAAAGGTCGCAGGACCTCGAAATTTGGGATTCTGGATCCCCAGGGGCCCCCAAATCAGTGCCTAAAATTTGGAAGCTCTAGACATTTTCCGAATGCACTCTTTCAGCTCTAGACCTTAAATGAACACCCAAATGACTTTGCACATGCAAGAGGCTCTTTCTGGCTTTGAGAGCAAAAAGCCTGTGAGGTTGATTCTCGCATTCAAGCCAAAAAAAAATGGGAAAAAAATTCTTTCTAGAGAATTGCGCTTTTAATACTGACAGCTTGGGGCCCCGGACTACCAGCACGTGAAGTTTGGGGCCCAGAGGAGCTTTCTAGAAAAAGTCCATCTGCCATTAATTTCATTCATTTTCTACAACGGGTCGATGGACGGGGCACCGAAAGGTCCAAACGACTCAAAAACGACATATGCGCGTCGTCAGGGCGTCCTTAGACAGCGTGGTGAGTTTCGTGACCTTTCGACCTTATTTTCCATTCATTTGGCCCATTTAGGGACGTTGTCCACAAACACGTTGTGAAAAATGCATGGATTCAAAGGGATAGTGGGACGTCTGGAAAAGAGGGGTCAAAAGGTCGCAGGCTCTTGAAACTCCCGAACCGAGAGCGTCCGGTCCCCACGAATCAGGAACCAAAGTTTGGGGTCTCTAGAACCTTCCTGAGCTTATATTCAAACCCTAACCCTAGTGGCCTCTCATCCTTCAAGAGGCTCTTTCAAGCTTTAAGTGCATATGGATTTTGAGGGAATCTTGCACAAACGCCCCCAAAAAACCTTTCCTTTTTTCTAGAGCCACGTGCTCTTGGTATGTGTTTCGGGGGGCGTCAGGCTACCGCCGTGTGAAATTTGGGGGCTGGGGGAGCTTTCTAGAAAAAGCCCACGTGCCATTCGTTTCATTCGTTGTCAACGAGGGGTTGGCGGACGGGGCTCCGAAAGGTCTGAACGACTCGAAATCGACATATGCGCATCGTCGGGGTGCCCTTAGACAGCGTGGAGAGTCTCGTGACCTTTCGACCTTATTTTCCATTCATTTGGGCCATTTAGGGACGTTGTCCACAAACACGTGAAAAATGCATGGATTCAAAGGGATAGTGGGACGTCTGGAAAAGAGGGGTCAAAAGGTTGCAGGCTCTCGAAACTCCCGATCCGCAAGCGTCCGGTCCCCACGAATCAGGAACCAAAGTTTGGGGTCTCTAGAACCTTCCTGAGCTTATATTCAAACCCTAACCCTAGTGGCCTCTCATCCTTCAAGAGGCTCTTTCAAGCTTTAAGTGCAAAAGGATTTTGAGGGAATCTTGCACAAACTCCCCCCAAAAACCTTTCCTTTTTCTAGAGCCACGTGCTCTCGGTATGTGTTTCGGGGGGCGTCAGGCTACCGCCGTGTGAAATTTGGGGGCTGGGGGAGCTTTCTAGAAAAAGCCCACGTGCCATTCGTTTCATTCGTTTTCAACGAGGGGTTGGCGGACGGGGCTCCGAAAGGTCCGAACGACTCGAAATCGACATATGCGCATCGTCGGGGTGCCCTTAGACAGCGTGGAGAGTCTCGTGACCTTTCGACCTTATTTTCCATTCATTTGGGCCATTTAGGGACGTTGTCCACAAACACGTTGTGAAAAATGCATGGATTCAAAGGGATAGTGGGACGTCTGGAAAAGAGGGGTCAAAAGGTTGCAGGCTCTCGAAACTCCCGATCCATGGCGTCCGGTCCCCACGAATCAGGAACCAAAGTTTGGGGTCTCTAGAACCTTCCTGAGCTTATATTCAAAGCCTAACCCTAGTGGCCTCTCATCCTTCAAGAGGCTCTTTCAAGCTTTAAGTGCAAAAGGATTTTGAGGGAATCTTGCACAAACTCCCCCAAAAAACCTTTCCTTTTTTCTAGAGCCACGTGCTCTCGGTATGTGTTTCGGGGGACGTCAGGCTACCGCCGTGTGGAATTTGGGGGCTGGGGGAGCTTTCTAGAAAAAGCCCACGTGCCATTCGTTTCATTCGTTTTCAACGAGGGGTCGATGGACGGGGCACCGAAAGGTCCAAACGACTCAAAAACGACATATGCGCATCGTCGGGGTGCCCTTAGACAGCGTGGAGAGTCTCGTGACCTTTCGACCTTATTTTCCATTCATTTGGGCCATTTAGGGACGTTGTCCACAAACACGTTGTGAAAAATGCATGGATTCAAAGGGATAGTGGGACGTCTAGAAAAGGGGGTTACCGATGTCGCAGGACCTCGAAATTTCAGATATTCGATCGCCAGGGGCCCCCGAGTCAGGTCCTAGAGTTTGGAAGCCCTGGGGGATTGCTGAGTATTAAAGGCTCCGATGAACGGACTGTCGCACACAGGCCCAAAATGCAGCCTGTCTCATTGATTCCTGTGACAGGCAGAGAGATCTGTTGAAATTAATGAAAAATACTTTTTTGCACCCTAGGCCTTAGTCCTCTTAGTATGTCGATAAGGGGCCCTTGACGTGTCACCGTGCGGAATCTGGGGTCTTTGGGACATCGGGAAGAGCAATCCCAATTACCATTTGTACCATTCATTTTCACAGCGGGACCGTGGACATGACTTGGAAAGGTCCAAATGGCTCCAAATGGAAATCTGTAGCTTCTCAGGGGCCCTTAGTCACTGTGAAAAGGTTCAAGTCTGAATGACTTTGTTAAGTGCTTCATTGGCTGACTAATGTGTGTAACGTGACAATCAGTTTTCAGGAATATTTTTCTTGATTTTTTTTAAAGTACTTGCTTAACACCGAGGGACTTGAATTCGTTACATGTTGTATCTGAAGGCCTCAGGAAGGAGTACTCGACGGCTGAAGTTGCTGGCATATGATTCAAGGCTTTTTTCACCGAATCATACAGGAAGTGCCCACTTCCAATTTGTTTGAATGGGACCAAATGCATGGCTCGTGGGAATTCATTTTTATGCTCATTGTGCATGTTTATGAGTTGATAGTTGCATCAGCTTGTTATATTAGGCTGAGTTGAGTCCTATTTCATAAAGGAACATAATAAAGCATACTGTTTCCCCACTCCAACCTCAATTGCATGTTTTGGCTTGTATTTGGATCCCTCCCCCATCTCCATTTTCAAGCCAGATTCAATGGTTCTCCAACTATAAGACAATTACAATGGTAATGATTAATCATTGACCTTTGAGTCTCACTCTGAAGCTAATTGTGCATGTTTACGAGTTGATAGTTGCATCAACTTGTTGTATTGTGTATTCTGAGTGCTGCCAAAGGGATTTTGTCAATAAAACTGCATGTAAATGTTAAGTGTTTCAAATGAATAGCCCATAAACCTGCTGTTGAGTCTCCATAGGACAAAATGCTTATGGACACTTTCATTTTTTAGGCAAATGATGCATGTTTATGAGTTGTAAGTTGCATAAACATGTTGTATTTGCGTATTCTGTACAGAATACACAAATTCGAAGGGCTTATGTGTTTCAGGGGGCTTCACAGAGTCACCTAAATGTGATTTTAAGTCAAAAATGTGATCCTGGAGTTATAAAAATGAAGTCCACCAAGTGATGATTTTTGACCCATTTAGTTGATTGGAAGTGGGTGTACCCACTTGCCATTTATTTGCATTGGCTGAAATCATCACTTTTTGGACATGGTTTGTTTTAACTCCTGGATCAAATTTATGACTTAAAATCACATTTAGGTGACTCAGTGAAGCCCCCTGATCAACCTGAGCCCTTCAAAACAAAAAACTGTCACTGACCACGAAACCTTTATTTCTCCGAATGGGACAAATTGCATGTGGGATGTCCAGATCTCAGCTCTGGATTGACTTAGGAAGCTGAAACTTGTGTTTCTGTCCTAATCTCAGCCTCCTCTTTCTGTCTTGTAAGTTTCAAGAAAATCCGAGGAAGTCGAAATTTGCACTTCCAAATCCTTAAAGGTGTATGCACGAATTTTTCGACATCCTCCGATCTTAATGAAATTGATACTATAGAAAGAGGAGGCTTGGAGAACAACAGAAATAAAAGTTTCAGCTTCCCAAGTCTCTCCAGAGCTGAGATATGCATATCCCAACTCCAATTTGACCCATTCACAGAAATGAAGGTTTCATGGTCAGTGGAATTTTGATGTTTTGAAGGGCTTATGATGTTCAGGGGGAGTCCTACAGTCACCTAAATGTGATTTTAAGTCAAAAATTTGATCCAGGAGTTAAAAAAACCATGTCCAAAAAGTGATGATTTCAGACAATGCAAATAAATTGCATGTGGGATGTCCAGATCTCAGCTCTGGACAGACTTAGGAAGCTGAAACTTGTGTTTCTGTCCTAATCTCAGCCTCCTCTTTCTATCTTGTGAGTTTCAAGAAAATCTGAGGACGTCGAAATTTGAACTCTCAAATCCTTAAAGGGGTACACACTAAATTTTCGACATCCTCCGATCTTAATGAAATTTATACCATAGATAGAGGAGGCTTGGAGAAGAACAGAAATACAAGTTTCAGCTTCCCAAGTCTCTCCAGAGCTGAGATATGCATATCCAAACACCAATTTGACCCATTCACAGAAATGAAGGTTCCGTTGTCAGTGGAATTTTTATGTTTTGAAGGGCTTATGATGTTCAGGGGGAGTCCTACAGTCACCTAAATGTGATTTTAAGTCAAAAATTTGATCCAGGAGTTAAAAAAACCATGCCCAAAAAGTGATGATTTCAGACAATGCAAATAAATTGCATGTGGGATGTCCAGATCTCAGCTCTGGACAGACTTAGGAAGCTGAAACTTGTGTTTCTGTCCTAATCTCAGCCTCCTCTTTCTATCTTGTGAGTTTCAAGAAAATCTGAGGACGTCGAAATTTGAACTTCCAAATCCTTAAAGGTGTATGCACGAATTTTTCGACATCCTCCGATCTTAATGAAATTGATACCATAGATAGAGGAGGCTTGGAGAACAACAGAAATACAAGTTTCAGCTTCCAAAGTCTCTCCAGAGCTGAGATATGCATATCCCAACTCCAATTTGACCCATTCACAGAAATGAAGGTTTCATGGTCAGTGGAATTTTGATGTTTTGAAGGGCTTATGATGTTCAGGGGGAGTCCTACAGTCACCTAAATGTGATTTTAAGTCAAAAATTTGATCCAGGAGTTAAAAAAACCATGTCCAAAAAGTGATGATTTCAGACAATGCAAATAAATTGCATGTGGGATGTCCAGATCTCAGCTCTGGACAGACTTAGGAAGCTGAAACTTGTGTTTCTGTCCTAATCTCAGCCTCCTCTTTCTATCTTGTGAGTTTCAAGAAAATCTGAGGACGTCGAAATTTGAACTCTCAAATCCTTAAAGGGGTACACACTAAATTTTCGACATCCTCCGATCTTAATGAAATTTATACCATAGATAGAGGAGGCTTGGAGAAGAACAGAAATACAAGTTTCAGCTTCCCAAGTCTCTCCAGAGCTGAGATATGCATATCCAAACACCAATTTGACCCATTCACAGAAATGAAGGTTCCGTTGTCAGTGGAATTTTTATGTTTTGAAGGGCTTATGATGTTCAGGGGGAGTCCTAGAGTCACCTAAATGTGATTTTTAAGTCAAAAATGTGATCCAGGAGTTAAAAAAAACATGTCCAAAAAGTGATGATTTCAGACAATGCAAATAAATTGCATGTTGGATGTCCAGATCTCAGCTCTGGACAGACTTTTTGTGCTCAAACCTCTTTTTCTGTGCTTCTCCAAGCCTCCTCTTTCTATCTTGTGAGTTTCAAGAAAATCTGAGGAAGTCGAAATTTGCACTTCCAAATCTTTAAAGGTGTATGTACGAATTTTTCGACATCCTCCGATCTTAATGAAATTGATACCATAGATAGAGGAGGCTTGGAGAACAACAGAAATACAAGTTTCAGCTTCCCAAGTCTGTCTAGAGCTGAGATACACATCCCAAAAATTTAATGTGGGTCCCAATTACAATCAGTTTAATGGGACAAATTGTATGTGGGATCTCAGCAATCCCTGTCTGTGATTCTTTGCTAAGAATTCCACTTTTTAGCACTTTTGCACAGTGCAGTTCTCAATATGTCCAATATATGTCTATGTATGTATGTTTCTATAGTCAAATGAATGGGCAGTTAGTCTGTTGGTGGACATACAATCAATTGCTAATGTGCAGATAGCCTGTTGAATAAATTGTACGTGGGTGGTCCCACTTACAGTCAAATGAATGGACAGTTAGTGTGTTGGTGGACATACAGCTATACAATTAATTGCTAATGGATAGTTAGTCTGTTGGTTGACTCAGTTTGTGTGCAAAATAGATGGTTAGTGGGCATATAGTGGGTCCGTGGACAGCCCCGCCCTCTCAGGGTGGTCAAGGGGTCTCATTGGTCACTTTTGGAAAAATAGTGGGTCAGGGGGATGATAATGGGTCCGTGGACAGCCCCACCCCCCCCAGGGTGGTCAGGGGGTCTCACTGGTCAGTTTGGGTAAAATAGTGGGTCAGGGGGAGGATAATGGGTCCATGGACAGCCCCGCCCCCCCCAGGGTGGTCAGGGGGTCTCACTGGTCAGTTTGGGTAAAATAGTGGGTCAGGGGGATGATAATGGGTCCGTGGACAGCCCCGCCCCCCCCAGGGTGGCACAGGGGTCCGTGGGGGTCTTCAGGGGGCATTGCGTCCCACTCCCCCATTAAGAGAACACATTTCAACAAATGGAACAAGGGAGAGCCCTGCCCCGAGAGGCGCCCGATTGCCATCGATATGAATGGAGAAGGCGCCCATTCAACCGAGTCAGAGGTGGGACGTGAGGCCGCCCTCACGTGGGTAAAGGCTGAACTGCACTGGAGAGGCTATATTCGGGGGTCTTCCTTTAAATGCCCGTGGCGGGGGTCCGCTGCGCCCGAGGTGGTCCTCCACGTCACAGACCTTCCCCGTCGGACCCCCCGAACGAACGGGCGCCCGCCCCGGGGCCCCGAAAAATTTTCTGAGGCTGGCGCGCAGGGTACAGGGACCCTCGGACACGTTCCCATATCACAATGGGCTATTAACCACCTATTTTATGAAATTTTTGGATTTTTCACTTGGTTTGACTTGGCTTCCCTTATGTAGGGTAGGCTTGGGGGACCTGGGTGGTGGCCGCCGGATAGGGACCAGCGGAGCCGCGTGAGGCGGAGCCAAGGAGGACCGGCGCCGTAGGAGGCGGCGCCGAAGGAGGCGTAGGCAGGACCGTGGGGGGCTTAGGAGGCAGAGCCGAGGGAGGCCCAGGAGGCGGAGCCGAGGGAGGCCCAGGAGGCGGAGCCGAGGGAGGCCCAGGAGGCCGAGCCGGGAGAGGCGGAGCCGGGAGAGGCGGAGCCGGGAAGGAACTAGGAGGCGCCGGAGGCGAGGCTGAGGGAGGCTTTGGAGGCAGAGCCGGGAGGGGCGCCGGAGGCGAGGCTGAGGGAGGCTCCGGAGGCGGAGCCGAGGGTGGCTCTTGCGGCGGGGCCGAGGGAGGTGGCGCCGTAGGAGGTTCTTCAGGCGGTGAGCTGGAAGGCTTCGGAGGTGGAGCCGAGGAAGGTTGAGCTGTAGGTGGCTCGAGAGGCAGAGCCGTGGGAGGCGGAGCCGTAGGAGGCTCGGGTGGCGGAGCCGTAGGAGGCTGGGCCATAGGAGGCGGAGCCCTAGAAGGCTCGAGAGGCTTGAGGGGCGGAGCCCTGGTAGGCTCGAGAGGCTTGAGGGGCGGAGCCCTGGTAGGCTCGAGAAGCTTGAGGGGCGGAGCCCTAGAAGACTCGAGAGACTTGGGAGGCGGAGCCCTGGAAGGCCCGAGAGGCTTGAGAGGCGGAGCCCTGGAAGGCTCGAGAGGCTCGAGAGAATTGAGAGGCGGAGCACTGGAAGGCTCGAGAGACTTGAGAGGCGGAGCCCTGGAAGGCTCAAGGGGCTTGAGAGGCGGAACCCCAGGAGGCTCGGGAGGAGGAGCTCTGGAAAGCTCGGGAGACTTGAGAGACGGAGCCCTGGAAGACTCAAGAGACTTGGGAGGCGGAGCCCTGGAAGGCTCGAGAGGCTTGAGAGGCGGAGCCCTGGAAGGCTCGAGAGACTTGAGGCGGAGCACTGGAAGGCTCGAGAGGCTCGAGAGACTTGAGAGGAGGAGCCCTGGAAGGCTCGAGGGGCTTGAGAGGCGGAGCACTAGAAGGCTCGAGAGGCTCGAGAGACTTGAGAGGCGGAGCCCTGGAAAGCTCAAGGGGCTTGAGAGGCGGAGCCCCAGGATGCTCGGGAGGAGGAGCTCTGGAAAGCTCGGGAGACTTGAGAGACGGAGCCCTGGAAGACTCGAGAGACTTGAGAGGCGGAGCCCTAGGAGGCTCGGGAGGAGGAGCCCTGGAAGGCTCGAGAGGTTTGAGAGGCGGAGCCCTGGAAGGCTCGAGAGGCTTGAGAGGCGGAGCCCTGGGAGGCTCGGGAGGAGGAGCCCTGGAAGACTCGAGAGACTTGAGAGGCGGAGCCCTAGGAGGCTCGGGAGGAGGAGCCCTGGAAGGCTCGAGAGGTTTGAGAGGCAGAGCCCTGGAAGGCTCGAGAGGCTCGAGAGACATGAGAGGCGGAGCCCTGGGAGGCTTGGGAGGAGGAGCCCTGGAAGACTCGAGAGACTTGAGAGACGGAGCCCTGGGAGGCTTGGGGGGCGGAGCTCTGGAAAACTCGGGAAGCTCGGAGGACAGAGCTCTAGGAAGCTCGGAAGGCAGAGTACTAGGAAGCTCGGAAGGCGGAGCTCTGGAAAGCTCGGAAGGCTCGGAAGGCAGAGTACTAGGAAGCTCGGAAGGCGGAGCTCTGGAAAGCTCGTAAGGCTCGGAAGGCAGAGTACTAGGAAGCTCGGAAGGCGGAGCTCTGGAAAGCTCGGAAGGCAGAGTACTAGGAAGCTCGGAAGGCGGAGCTCTGGGAAGCTCGGAAGGCGGAGCACTGGGAAGCTCGGAAGGCGGAGCTGACTCTTGGACGGGCGCGACCACTGGTGCTGGCCTTTGGACGGTCATGGCTACCAGACATGGGGACTTGTGACTTGGTGACTTGGACTCGAGTCGACTCGAGTCACTATTTTTATGACTTGTGACTTGACTTGACAAAAAATAAAATACTTGAGACTTGACTCGGACTTGGAAGTTAAAGACTCGGGACTTGACTTGACTTGAGACACGAAGACTTGAATGACTTGAGTGTTAATCACATCATGTTTCAGTTTGAATATAAAATATATAAATTATTTAAAAAATAAAGTTGATCCAGCTGGAGCGCAGGCTGAGAATAGTTTTGTCATGACTGGATCACGACACTATAGGCTATCATCAGCCATGCCCTCTCGTACCTTACGCACACCACGCCCACTTAGATCAGATAACACATCAACATGTCAGCCGGAGGGGTAACGTTACCGAGGGTCATCGCTTCGGCTTCAAAAATTATTATCAAGATGGCAAAAGACGAACAGCGCTTTGCAAGACATGCAACGTTAAGATCGCGGACAGCCAGATGACAACCTCCAATTTCGATCCGCCATTTGAAGAGCCATTCTGCCCAGTAAGTGCTTGTCAATTTGTTAATTATATCTGGTTAGTTGGTAGTTAGCTAATGTAATAATAGCAGGGTTCCCACGGGTCCTTGAAATCTTTGAAAGATTGTGAATCTGAAAAATAAAATTCAAGGCCCTGGAAAGTTCTTTAAAATAAACATACATAGATACAGGTCCTTGAAAGTGCTTGAATTTATTTTGTGCAAGAAGTTTTCTGGGAAAAAAATCTGTCCATTAATTTTTTATTTCGCCAACACTTCGTGGCTTATGCTGCATACTAGCCTGCTTGATTTACGTTAGTTACGCGCATTTACGTTAAGTGTTTCCCGTGCGAGGTACTTTGTTTTGTACGTTGCCATGACGTTCACGCGCGCTGGTACCTCAACGTTTCCCACTCACAGACATTGCAAAAATAGGCTTATGGATATACTCTGTGTGAGTGAGTGAGTGAGTGAGTGTGGGTGTGGGAGTGTGACAGCGCGAGAGTGAGTGAGTGTGTGTGTGTGTGTGTGTGTGAGTGCGAGAGTGAGTGTGTGTGTGTGTGAGCGCGAGAGTGAGTGTGTGTGTGTGTGTGTGTGTGTGTGAGCGCGAGAGTGAATGAGTGAGTGTGGGTGTGGGAGTGTGGGAGAGAGAGTGTGTGGGAGTGTGGGTGTGTGTGAGAGAGAGTGTGTGTGTGAGAGAGTGTGTGTGAGAGAGAGTGTGTGAGAGAGGAGAAATGTAACAAAGTTTAATGTGTTTGAGAGAGAGGGAGGTGTTCAGAGAGGAGTCTGTTGGATGTTAAGCTGTTATTTGTTTTATGGACTCAATGTTGAAAATTTAAAACATTTCAAACACTGTTGGCAGAAGTGAAAAATAAATAATTTTATGAAGTTACAATTTTGTTTGATTCCATGATGTATTTTACTGAACATGAGTATTGTAATTTACTGACAGTTACTTATATCTTGTCTTTTCACTTTATTATGATCAGATTCTGCAGGTAAAATTACAATAATAAGGTGACTTGACTTGGACTTGACTTGACATAGCCTGTGACTTGACTTGGACTTGACTTGACATAGCCTGTGACTTGACTTGACTTGACTTGCCCAAGAAAAAAATACTTGGGACTTACTTGAGACTTGAAGGTTAAGACTTGAGACTTACTTGAGACTTGAACATGTGTGACTTGGTCCCATCTCTGATGGCTACTGACGCTGGCTCTTGGACGGTCATGGCTACTGGTGCTGGCTCTTGGACGGTCGAGGCTACAGGGCTGGCTCAGGGACGGTCGAGGCTACAGGCGCTGGCTCAGGGACGGTAGAGGCTACAGGCGCTGGCTCAGGGACGGTCGAGGCTACAGGCGCTGGCTCAGGGACGGTCGAGGCTACAGGCGCTGGCTCAAGGACGGTCGAGGCGACAGGCGCTGGCTCACTGACCTCTGAAGCAACAGGCACTGGCTCACTGACTTCTGAGGCGACAGGCTCGCTCACAGTGACATGCGTAGGCGCTGGCTCGCTCACAGTGACATGCGTAGGCGCTGGCTCGCTCACCGTGACAGGCGTGGGTGCTGGCTCGCTCACCGTGGAAGGCGTGGATGCTGGCTCGCTGACCGTGGAAGGCGTGGGCACAGGCTCGCTGACCGTGGAAGGCGTGGGCTCTGGCTCGAAGACCGGGGCAGGCGTGGGCTCTGGCTCGAAGACCGGGGCAGGCGTGGGCCGGAAGGCGGAAGCCCGTCTTCTCTCCCTCCTCCAGGCAGACGAAGAGGGCCGCGCTGGCTCGTGGAAGACGACAGACGTGAGAGTGACCTCGTTGACAGGTGGAGTTGGTGTTACAGGGGGCGCCGGGGTGGCTGAAGAGACACCACTGTGGACGGTGAGGCAGGGTCCTTCTCAGCAACGCCCACCGCGAGCGGTGAGTTGCACACCAGTAGGGTCGCCACCAGGAAGTCGCGGAGGGTCCAGCCACGCGTCGCCTGTGGCAGCCGCTCCTTCAGTGCGGGGTGCAGATTGCCCCTGAAGAAGACCACCAGACAGGAGTCCGGGAAATCCGAAATACTCGCCAGCTTAAGGAAGTCGCGGATGTGGTCCTCTATAGGGCGGTCTTCTTGTTTCAAGCAGAGCAGGTCGTAATTCGCTCGTTGAACCGCTGGATCCATAGTGGTCTGTCGTTCTGTTATGAAT
The DNA here is from genome assembly GCF_025860055.1 of Xyrauchen texanus. Lineage (NCBI taxonomy): Eukaryota > Metazoa > Chordata > Actinopteri > Cypriniformes > Catostomidae > Xyrauchen > Xyrauchen texanus. The sequence goes on from NC_068315.1 coordinate 26,364,036, forward strand.
GAGCAGCGAGGCAGACGAGGAGGTGCGGATCCAAACGCAGTTGACTTTATTGAAAGATCAAATAAACAAATAAACACAAAAGAAAAACCCACAATGGGGAAACAGGAAACTAAAATACAGAGAACTCGGGCAGGGAAAACACACCAGGCTAACAACACTCAACGACAGACAAGGAGAGAACAAGAAGCAGGGCTTAAATACACAGGGAGTGATGACCGGTGGATACTGGGAAGTGTAGTTCTTTTAACAACAGACTAGTGAGACAGTGGAGCTAAACAAGGGACAAAAGTGAACCTATTGAGTGCAAAAGTGACAAAAATGGTAAACAAAAAGGGCAACAGTGAAACAAGACAAGGTAAACATAACAGGTAGGACATGGGACAGATTTATTTACGGTTTGGTTAAATATGAATCCAGCCTGAATAAAGTGTTTATTAAACTGGTTGACTATGACTGCTTTGTCTTTTATTTCATCTGAACGAATGAGAATCTGTTCAGGGAGGTTTGAGGTCACACATGCACCCGACAAAGATTTAACTGATTTCCAAAACTTTAAAGGGTTGTTTAAGTTTTCTGTGATTGACTTCAAATAAAACTCAGATTTGGACTTTCTAATCATCAAAGTACACTTGTTTCTTACAGTTCTAAATGCAGTCCAGTCAGCAGAAGAGTTGGAGAATCTAGCTTGTGCCCACATTTTATTTCTCAAACAGATTAACTCTGATAGGCTGTCTGAGAACCAGTGGTTGTCCTTACCACTGATCCTAAACTTTTTGATTTGTGCATATTTATTTACAATGGAAATGAAATTTGAATGAAAAAAATCCCATGCCATTTCAGCATCCGAAAACAAAGACACCCTGCTGAGATCACTATGATACAAATCATGCAGAAAAGCCTGTTGTTCAAAATGTTGAAGATGTCTTTTTAGGATGATGCGTGATTTAACCTTGGGGATTTTTGTATTTCTTACACAAGCGACTGCACAATGGTCACTGACGTCATTACAAAATACAGCAGTTGAAGTATATTTATGAACTGAGTTTGTTATGATTAAATCTAAGAGAGTAGATTTTATTTCTGCTTTGGGATTTATTCTTGTCGGTTCATTAATAAGTTGCATTAAATTTAAGTCATTACACAAGCCTTTAATACAATCAGAGTTCCCAGAAAGCCAGTCCCAATTCATATCACCCATAAGAATAAATTAAGAGTCATTAATTTCATATAATATTTCGGATATAGATTGTAGATTTATCATTTTAAAAGTATACAAAAACATCTGAACCATTTTAACTGTTTAACTCTGTGTAGATGTGTAAAGCACTCTGTGCATGTGTCAAGTTTGAGGAAGTTTGAATGAGCTTGTCTCATGAACGAGCCAAGGTGACTGCTGATGTCAAGATTTATAGTGAATAAGGAGTTACATTTTAGTCTGTTTCTCACCAAAAGTGATCGTATCACTGCAGAAGACATGGATTAAATCACATGAGTTGTATGGAGTCGTGTGGATGTGCTTTTTGAAGATGTTTTTTTTTTTTAACCTCATTACTTTGCATTGTATGGACAAAAACAATTCATACATCATGTTGCCCCTTAAAAATACTTTAAGGAAAAAATAAGTGTTGAGGAAAAGGAACATGTAAAATTAGAGTCACTAAAGTCGAAACTGACACTTTACACCATTATAGTTTGGCAACTTCCTTAACTCTGTTAGCAGTCTTCCTCCTTTCTCTCTATCAGTTAAAAACTTGGCAACAGTCTCTTTCTATTTGCATTTGTTTCCATAAGATCAGAATAACTAAATGTGCATAATGGACATTGAATAGAAATTGCTGCAAATTTAAAGGGATAGTTTACCCAAAAATGTTTATCATTTACTCACCCTGATATGGTTCCAAACCTAGATGACTTTCTTCCATGGAACACAAAAATAGATGTTAACCACTGTGCATTTTTGCCTTTTACAAAACAATGCCAGGAGAAATAAGCGGACTGGTAACCATGAAATTAATGTGTATTTAAAGGGTTAGTTCACCCAAAAATAAAAATTATCCCAAAATGTACTCACCCTCAAGCCATGCTAGGTGTATATGACTTTCTTCTTTCAGCCAAACACAATCGGTATTATATAAAAATTAGGGCTGTCAATTTAAAGCTTTAATAACGTGCGATTAATTTTACAAAAAATAACGCGTTAAAAAAATTTACGCAATTAATCGCAATGCTTTCCTGAGATATTCCTGAGAAATTCAAGCTTGTAGTACCACCTGTTTACTCCAGAGGGCAGTAAGTGAAATTTCAGCTGTGTGAGCAACACACAGTTTATTACAGTGAACAAAACATTAACAACCCTTCAGCGGACACACAACACAAACGTGCTTTACGTTCTTGCGTTCAAAACACTTGAAGGATGCGAACTGAGGGATGTCAAGATGTGTTTAAAGACTGAGTATTAAACTATATTTAACTTGACACAGTGACCTAAACATTTTACTTTTATGACGCAACACACCCGAGACGCGACACAAGCATGTCTGACGCAGGTCGTATGGTCTTTACCTCACAAATATTTAATTACCAACAAGGTTAAGGAGGTGTCCTTTAAACTGTTACACCATTTTTACCCAGTCAATCTTTATTTAAGCTCATATTCATGCTCCCTGAAATAGATCCACTTTGCTCCTTCTGTAATGCTGTAGATTAATCTGCCCCTCACCTTTTTTGGGAATGTGTTCACGCTGTAGTATTTTGGAGAAACTTTTGTTTGTTTGTACGTAGCTCTATTTTATCTAGTTTTTCTTTGCTTTACAAAGATGTTTTATTTGGTTTTCACAGTTTTGAAAACTTAAGTTAATATTTTCTGATTAATCTGTTTATTTTTCTTAGTTTTTTATACATAAGTGTAAATTTATGTCTATAAAGCCCCTATTTGCACTTTTTTGTAAAGACTTAAAATATGATTTAAATATTCTTTGTACCTCCAACAACTCCAAAGCATTGAAAAGCATTGAACTATGTAATGAATATAATGTCTTGGCATTATTGTAAAATATATCTGTAGTATTGTGTACTATGTATACCACTGGCTTATTTAAAAAAAAAAAAATTGTCTGACGCAGGTGTTCATTGACGGGTCCTTAAACAAGCCCTCATAATAAATCTCAAACTGATTGACAAATTAAATTGTGAAATGGATGGTAAACCTCATCTTTTCTCATTGCTTTTCTTTTTGCGATGTGGGACTTGAGAAAAAAGCAGTACTAAAAACTGGAGTATGTGATCGTCCTCATAGCACACTCGCTCCAATGTTTACCTCTCATGCTGTCACCACAGACAGGTCTGTTATGGACATTTTCCTTAATTTCACCACACCACAGTGAAAAAAGAAACTTTAAATGCTGTGTGTTATAGGGAATACATCCTCCTAATTGTTACATGTATAATCTGAGATAAGTGCAGATGTTTTATAATATTTTAAATGGTATACTTCATTCTATGCTTTAAAAAGGATTAAATGTTTAGATTTTACCTTTTGGTTTAAAGGTAAATACTCCTGTGGAGGTCTGAGTAACCCAGTCTCATCAAGGAGGTCGTTGGAGGTGTTATTGCAAGACTCATTACAGCTGTCCTTGTTAAGGTACAATACACCAGCCTTTTCATAATTCTTGAATATACTACATTTCCAAAGGTTTGTGGATACCTGAACACCAACATTCATGTGCTTATTGAACCATTATTTTCAAAACCATAGGGACTAATCCCACACTTTATTGCTATAACAACTTCCACTCTTCTAGAAATGTAAGCGTAGCGTAGTTTTAGTGGGACGACTAGCAGCTGTACATCATCGAACCATTAGCCGGGTAACTCCTAGCCAATCACATGTCAGCCATTGCTTTATAACTCTGCTCACAATCTATCAAATTGCTGTTTCAGTATGCTAACACGGCAACATCATTCTATAGCACTGTCTGACATCGAGTCCAATTCGCTCTCTGACTAGTTAACATCTAGCATGGACACAGATTTATTCACTGCTCCTTACCTCTTTTCTTGACAATGTGGGTTCCACAACCGATGCTGGGTGGGGCGAACAGAAAAGAATGGAACAAAAGTTTCACCTCGGCCCTCCACGGGAGGGAGTGGTCTGTATGCCAGCTCTGGGTTCCTGCAGTCAGCTCCTTCCTCAGGTGGCCCATCTCAGGGACTCTTGGGAGTCCTTTTAGGGGTCTTGGTGGCCGGCCGAGAAGCGGGGGACGTCGTTCTCCTGCAGGGGGCTCTACGCCGTAGGCTCGAGCTGGGGCATAGCTGGTAGTGCTTGAGCCGTGCCGGGGCAAGATGTGCTGTATGGCCTCTGTCTATTGCTTCACCGCCGTCGAGACATGCTGGCACACAGCTGGCCCCGGGGGCTGCACAAGTATGCATTTCCCCCAGTGAGCCTTCTTGCACTGGTGCTGTGCAAGGTCAGGGAGGACGAGGAACAGGTAACCTTAGTGGGTCCTTACTGGCCCACTCCGACCTGGTTCTCGGATCTCACGCTCCTCGTGACAGCACCTCCCTGGAAAATTCCCCTGAGGAAGGACCTCCAACTTGATTATCAGGTTCCTTAAGAGGCGCCCAGTGGTTGAACCCTTCCCGGCCAAGCCTGTTCCTCTCCTGGGATCTCTCATTGGTCCTCTCAGGCCTTCAGAGACCCCCCCTTTGAGCCACTTGATTCGGAGTGGTGGTGGTGTAGTGGTCTAAACCGCATAACTGTGTCCTTGAGCAAGGCACTTAACTCCAGGTTGCTCTGGGGGGATTGTCCCTTTAAGGAGGGCTCTGTAAGTCGCTTTGGATAAAAAAGTCGCCAGACCCATCACAAGTCCAGTGCTCCATGTTGGGCTTGGGCTCCACAGGCATAGTTCCCTGTGATGTATTTTCTGCGGTACGGTTCCCCACTGGCAGGACCCACGTCCCCTTGGGCAGTCCTTCTTTAACCCCTGGTCGCCGTGTCTGTAGCAACTCCTCCGTTATCAGGCAGGATCTACCACCGCACCATGTCCATGGGTGGCTTGACAACCCCCGTGTGTATTAGCCACAAGTTGCCTCCCCCAGTCTGGGCAGGTCGTGGTCTCCGCAGGGCCTTTTCCCCCTGAAAGAATAGGAACAGGAAAGGACGCCTGCCCCAACGCATCTGTAGCGTTAAGATAGCTCCAGCCGCTAGTAACTCTATGATGAGAAAAATAGAGAGAGAAAAGGCCGCGGCTGGCTGGCTGGCTCCCATACATGTCATGTCGCCTGTTCCTGTACGGGTACTGGAACCTAAGAGCGGTATATGACACCTTTTATTTGGGGCATTTGGGAGGGTTATGTGCAGCCGACCCAGCTGCTTCTAGCATGCAAACAGCCTGCTTGCACCTGGCTCTGCAGCCACGTAACACGGGTTAGTGCATGGTGTTTTGTAGTGGGACCCCTTTTGTCACAACAATCGACACAACTTCGAGTGAGTGACAGAAGGGGAACGTCATGATTACTGTTGTATCCTCCGTTCCCCGATGGAAGGAATGAGACGCTGTGTTCCACTTGCCACATCACTATCCCTACCACTGTAATGCGCCGTAATCTTATTCTTGGCTCGTCAGTGAAAAATCTGACATTCGCTCACCCGCTCCCCTTTATAACCGTATGTCTGGGGCGGGCATGCAAATTCTGTCTGCCAACTTGACATTGGCCTTTTCTCAAGTTCAGAGGTATGCAAGGCTCTCAGAATAGACCCCTTGTGTCACTACAAACAACACAACGTCTCGTTCCTTCCATCAGGGAAAGGAGGTTACAACAGTAACCATGACGTATTTCATACATGTCTAGCACTAATGAATGTAATTGCATTATGCACAGTTCTGTTTGTATCTGCCATACTTAGATAAAGAAACTCTTTCCACCATAGTTACAAGAACATCAGTATGGGGGTTTTATATACTGTTGATTTAAACTGTCCAATTCCTCATTACATTTCCAAGTGATTTTCATTAACAAACAGATGTTGAAACACAATAATTGTACACCACATGATATCTCTCCCAGAATGGTTTTATTTAAAAGTCTCTCTTGGCAGTCTCTCTATTTCATTTAAATATTCAAAGAGTTGATGAACTGCTAGATTAAAATAAAAAAAATAATAATAAAAAAATTGACTCATGACTTTCCATTTATTTTGAGCTTATCTGAAACCTAATTTCCTCTTTGGCAAGTGTGTTGCTCTTTTGTCAGATGTTTCCTCCCCTTATGCATTTGTGCACAACAGGACATTCTTTCACATATTAGCTCGATGTCTCATCTCATGCATGCTTTAGATCTATGTTTGACAAGTAAAGATGGACCAGAATTTCTTGAGTATCAGCTTGTGTATCTTTTGTGGTAAGAGCAATTTATTTATTTTTTTCCACTCATCTATTTTTTATTTAATTTTCTACAGACCACCACTACCCAATTCACACGATACATGGAGAGATTCATTAATGATTTTAAATTTTATTTTTATTTTATGTCATAGCATTGTATGAATGTATGAATTTGATATCCAGTTATTATAGATTCAAAGACACTGGTCATAATGTGAAAAATCAGGCACATTAAACTTTTAGACAACCTTTTATATGACTAAAAATATCACAACATTTTTAAAAGTATACATTTGTGACACAACTTACATAGCATTTAAATATATAAATGTTTTTATAAATATCACCAAAAGTGATATTTATACAGAATGTGGTTCTTATATTAGAAGCAGAGTATGACTAGTGCCTTCCATTGACATTGTTATGGATAAAAATTTGTTTCCTTATAAGGCAAGAACAAAATGCTATTAAACTCTGTGCTATTAAACTCTGTGTGAAATCAGAGGTTTGTTAAATGTTATTTCACACATTCAAACATGCATTTTTGGGCAATGAATTGCTTTGTCTAATCTTTTAAAATGATCGTACAAGCTATTTAAAAAAAATTGTTTTAATACCACTCCCAAAAATAGTACAGAACAGGTGGCGCAGCTGTAATTACCTTAAGAACTGGAATCTAAGAATCTTAAAATGTTGAACCAAATTTTCTAAAGATATCAGTACTCCACTCTCATATAGGTCACCGAGTGAAGTAACCCCCTTCCCAATCCACTCTGACCAACAGAAAGGGGACTTATAAATATGTAATTTAGGATTCAGCCCTATGCTTGAGGCAACATTTAAATAAATGTCTGAATTAAACACTCTGGACACTTTTGTCCAAACCACGTACAAATGCAAGATAACAGGGTGTGACTTCATTTCTCCGGTTAGTTTAATAGAAAGGCTTTGCAATGGCAAAATAGTGGCAATATCTTCCTGTTCAATACAGAAACATGGAGAGGCTCTCTCAGGTGGTTGCGACCAATGAGCCAAATGTCTGCGACGGAATGCATAATAATACAACAAAATCTTGGGGAGGCCCAGCCCACATTTGTCAATCAGCCGATGTAATTTGTTGAAATGTAATCTGGTACGTTTACCATTCCAAATAAAGGACTTCACTATGCTGAAATAAGAGAGATGTACAAGGCAGGAAGGGGTGAGGGTCACGCGGTATGTGCCGTAGAAGGTTGTGATCTCTGCACGCAGAGTGGTGGCATTTTCGCCCTGCACCGAGGTGAAGCGGGGCAGGCACCTGGCAAACTAAATCGCGTAGTCGAGTAGGATGGTCCTTGCCAGCCGCTGCGACGGATTGGAAAGTATAAGCCACGCGTCCAAGCTCCGGGCGTGGGGCACTAAGGGGAAGATCATGTGTGATGTACCTGGAGGTGAGGCCTCGCGTCGGGGGGAGTAGGCAACATCACGTTGGGGAGCGTTGCTTCGTCCCGAGGTGGTTGTGCTGAGGAGAAGTTCAAAGCACTTCCCTTGCTCCGCTTACCCGGCTTGGGGCAGGTAGGTGACTGAGGAGAAGGTTCTGTAGAGACGACCTCTAGACTCGTCAACACCTGCCAGCCTAAGGTGCGAGTGTAGTGCAGTTGCGCACGTGAAGGTGGAAGGTCCGTGTTCATGGGGGCCTGACTGCAAGTGCTCGGTGTCTGATCGCCATGAGAACGGCTGACACAGAGCACACTGAGATTGATTGTGATCGCATGAAAACCTGAAACACTTCACTTTCATTTTCAATTTGAATAAACAACTACACTGTGCTGCGTCCATAGTAACACAGCTCACTCAATGCCATGGTGGTTTGCTGGAGCGCATGCTCATTAGCTGACACACTAACACATATAAAAGTACCAACATAGGAACGTAATACATTTTAAAATGCATTCTACTTAATTAATATTATTGTTTTAGCAATAAATGTAATCCAAGTAACGTTAATTAATTTCTGTAACTGTAATCAGATTACTTAATTTGTTAATGAATGTGTCACATTACTGCATTACCTCAAAATGTAGTCAGATTACAGTAACATGTTACTTTGTAACAAATATTATGTGATACATTTTGTAATGCATTACACACAACACTGTAGCTGTTACTGTACTGTGTATTTTAGCACAATTGGACTGCTGTATTGACCAATCAGCATCCAGGACTAGAACAATCCAATTTGAAAATGTATGTAAATATGTAAATTAGATGTAGGTTAAGACCAAAGAAGCAACTTGTCTTGCATACTGATGTCCTTTTTTTATTTCTGAACATTTTAGTATCTCAATCAGTGATGCCTTTCAACATTGATCCTGCTAATTGGAGAAGTTTCAGAGGACCTCCACAGACCTCTAATGTTGCCTTTGGCTATAAGATAATACAGAGAGAATCATCAAGGTGAGAGCAACATAACCACTGATAATGAAACCTGCTTTCTAGGTGTGGCACCTAGAAAAACACAATATGACCTGTACTTATCACACTAGACAGGTTCAAATACCACATGTAAGAGAGTACATATCTTTATTGGTTTAATTCAGGCTGGGTGAGAAAAAACCTTAATAGTTTTAAATAACAAAGCAGTCTGGCAATCTAACTGGAGCTTGCAATTTTCACAAGTGCTATTCAGCATTCTCTGCAATATGCATCAGATGGTTAATGAACTGACTGTGGTTGGTCTATGAACGTACCATCTGAAGATGAGACTTATATCCTCATGCGAACCCACATACATATGTGAATGTTTTTACATTGAAACTTGTTTGAGTCAAAAGATTTATTTTTATTATTTGAGTGATTTCTTGCGTAACACCACATTGCTTAACACAGTGAACACTATAGACTTAATGCTATTTTCCCTTTGAAATCTTATATTTACTGTGCATTATCACATTCAATGGGTTCATCCAAAAGCTGGAAAATTTTGCTTTCAGAGGCTTTATTTGGAGTTAGGAGGAAAATAAGGTGCATTTTGAACTGTTCTGAGACCAGTTAGAGCACATTAGAGCACAAGTCATTCACTAAATATGATATGTATATCAATTTCTGAAGTTGTCCGTTCGGACGGTTATTTCCTTTTAAACCCACGTGCAAGTTTAAACTTTTGTTCGGCGGGTGATTGACTGGTGAGAGGTGGTGCTTTGCTGCCATCAGAGACGAATCACGATGCCGTTTTAAACCTCAAATGTGATGTGGTTTTTGACTGCTTCTGTATGTTTTTTTGTGGTCCAATCACAAAACATTTTGCACCACGTTTACAACTATATTTAACGCTGATCATTTGCGATTGGATCATCCGAAACCAGCTGTAAACAGCTATAAACAGGGTCTAAAATGACTGCAGCCAGAGCTAGAGAATGCTATAGAACGAATTCAGGCAGAAGTCCCACCCACATTTGTTTCCCCAGTGAGACCCCCAGGAGAAAGGTGGATAGGCAACGTGCAGCAGAGAGCAAACCACACTTACTGACAGCAGACAGTGGCCCTGTACCAAATGACACACTTCATGAGGACTTGAGGTCTCATGGCCTTCATTTGCAAGTCCACAAATCCGTAGGGTGTCACATTTGACATTTTAGTGCTCAGAAGGGTTCTCGGGACTGCTCCCTTTGCATCCTCAATGCACCTTTGGCTAAGCCTGCATCAGTCAAGTCAAGCCAAGTCAAAGTCAAGTTAAGTCTAGTTCATGTTCATGCTTGTTTCACATGTGGATTTATGGTTGTTTGGAAATCACTTTTGTAAATAAACTGCACTTGGGTTCTTCATCTTCACGTCATCGTCTTCTTCATTGCCAGTGCCAGCACATCGTTACACTTGGATGCCTTTTGGAACAGGGCAAGCACAAAATGAGAACACTTTCTTGTGTTAAAACTGATTGATGGAGCACAATTCCAAATGCAGGAATCTCAAGTAGTTTTTCTAAGTTTCAAACTACATTTAACTTGACACAGCGACCTAAAAACTATATTAGTGGTCGACCGATATGGGTTTTTAATGGCCGATACCGATATCCAGAGTGCCGGGTGGCCGATAGGCCGATACAATGCCAATATATCACACAATTTAATGTAGTAACAAACATAAAATTGCTAAAAATAATAAACTATTATTTAGCACTATATTTATTCAATATCACACAAAACAAAAACAATTATGTTGTATTTTATTGGTAGATAGCAGTTTCATCAGATTTCTGTTTAGTCATCACATTTTAGTAATTTTTGTAATTTATTGATGAAAATGAAGAAATTGTTAATATATTATGAAAAAGAAAATAACAGTACACACAGTAGTTCAGCAACCACGAATGGCATGTCTACATTAGCACTCGCATTTACTAAAAAAAATACAGAATCAAACCAATTGTACTTATAGTGCATATTGAATAAGATGTTTACTTATAGCACATGTGAAATGCTTTTACCTTGGGCTGCATACGAAAATGTAGGCAGCTGACTTGTTACCTAATCAGTTTATGGCTAAACTGACATCTGTTTTGAATGAATTGAACACTTAAGGAAACTGATCTCCGAACAGTTTGAAAAGCACCTTATTTTCATCATACCCTTGTAGACAGTCTCCAGAGGTAGCATATTCCTGGTTTCGGATGCAGCCTTGAAGCTGCACTGACATGCTTGTGCAGATCCATCTCCTGACAGTGTAAACAGCATGGATCGCCTACTTCGTGATTTGTGAATGACAGGAACTTTTGATCCTGATATTGAAGTGTCTTCTACTGAAGAATTTTTTTAATTTTTTTTTAGGTTTGTGAATGACATGTGTTTAAACGAGATATGCGCATATTTGCAGATGGTATATAATAAAAGTTTTATTGATATTTGTCTTATATCATTAGAAAAGTTACAGGGAACTTTTGAGGAGACTGTTAGAATACATGCTTCAGAGGAAGATTTATGAGCGTTCCACTTTATGCTGGATCTCCTGAGGTTGAGTAAGGTCTGTTTTTTGGATATGCGCATATTTGCAGACAGTATATGATAATAGTTCGATTGATATTTGCCTTTTTAACATTAGACAAGACAGTTAAAAGATAGAGGGAACAGTTTAGGAGAGAGAAGGAAAATGAAACAAATGAGCACTTCAACATTATGAGCTTAAACGCGTCTGAGGCGTCTCTGATACGCGGACAGTTTAAATGACTATGTTGCGCACCGGTCTATTATTGTTACGAATGAGGCAGCGAGGAGAGAGGATCTAAATGCAGGCTTCTTTATTTATTAAACAAACACAAAACACAAAGGAAAAACCCTTGATGGGGAAACAAACATAAACTAAGAACTCAGGCAGGGAAACACAGATCAGACTTGACAACATTCAACGAACGACAAGGAGTGAACAAAAAACAGGGCTTAAATAACCAGGGAGTGATGACTGAATTAGACACAGGTGAGAACAATGAACAAAATGGCAGTGGTGATGGCAGGTGGATTCTGGGAAGTGTAGTACATTTAACAATGACAAGTGAAACCCAGGGCATACAACAAGGGAATCGTGACATAGCCCCCCCTCAAAGGAGCGGCTTCCAGATGCTCCTCAGAGAAAAAAAAAAATGAAAAAAAAAAAAATCGTCCTAGGAGTGGGGGAGCAAACAGACAGACCAGAGGAGCACAAGGGGCAAACAGACAGACCAAGGGAGTACAAGGGGCAAACAGGCAGTCCAAGGGGCACAAAGGGCAGACAGGCAGTCCAAGGAGGCACAGGGAGCAGACAGGCAGACCAAGCAGGCACAGGGCAAGGACAGGTTTGGGGAACCTAGGAGGAGGCCACTGAACAGGGACTGGGTCAGGGGGCCTGGGAAGAGGCCACAGGACAGGGACCGGGTCAGGAGGCCTGGGAGGAGGCCACAGGACAGGAACGGGGTCAGAAGGCCTGGGAGCTGGCCACAGGGCAAGGACAGGTTCAGAAGGCCGAACCGTGGGAGGTGGAGCCGTTGCAGGCGGAGGCGCGGAAGTAGGTGCCGTAGGAGTCTCTATACGCGGAGACCTGGAAGGCTCTGGAAGCGGAGCCGATGGAGGTGGCACCGTAGGAGGCTCTAGAGGCGGAGGTCTGGAAGGCTCTGGAGGCGGAGCCGATGGAGGTGGAACCGTAGGAGGCTCTAGAGGCGGAGGTCTGGAAGGTTCTGGAGGTGGAGCCGATGGAGGTGGCACCGTAGGAGGCTCTAGAGGCGGAGGTCTGGAAGGCTCTGGAGGCGGAGCCGATGGAGGTGGCACCATAGGAGGCTCTAGAGGCGGAGGTCTGGAAGACTCTGGAGGCGGAGCCGATGGAGGTGGCGCCGTAGGAGGCTCTAGAGGCGGAGTTCTGGAAGGTTCTGGAGGTGGAGCCGAGGGAGGTGGCGCCGTAGGACGCTCCAGAAGCGAAGCCCTGGAAGGCTCGAGAGGCTTGAGAGGCGGAGCCCTGGGAGGCTCGAGAGGCTTGAGAGGCGGAGCCCTGGGAGGCTCGAGAGGCTTGAGAGGCAGAGCCCTGGGAGGCTCGGGAGGCGGAGCCCTGGGAGGCTCGGGAGGCGGAGCTCTGGAAAGCTCGGGAGGCGGAGCTCTGGAAGGCGGAGCTCTGGAAAGCTCGGGAGGCGGAGCTCTGGAAAGCTCGGGGGGTACTGGCTCTTGGACGGTCGAGGCTACAGGCGCTGGCTCAGGGACGGTCAAGGCTACAGGCGCTGGCTCACTGACATCGGAGGCTACAGGCGCTGGCTCACTGACATCGGAGGCTACTGGCGCTGGCTCACTGACATCGGAGGCTACTGGCGCTGGCTCACTGACATCGGAGGCTACTGGCGCTGGCTCACTGACATCGGAGGCTACTGGCGCTGGCTCACTGACATCGGAGGCTACAGGCATTGGCTGGTTGGCTGTGGTTGGCGGAGGCTGGAGAGCAGAGGCCTTTCTTCTCCTCCTCCGGGCGGATGAAGTTAGCAGCGCTGGTTCGTTGACTAAGGCAGGCATGAAGGGACGAACCACAGGCGAATGGAGAGTTACCACTGTGGGGGGAGCTACGGGGTCCTCCTCAACGACATCCACAGTGAACGACGAACCGCAGGCTAACAGGGTCTCCTCCACGAATTTGTGGAGCGTCCAGCCGCGCGTCGCTGGTGGCAACCGCTCCTTGAGTGCACCGTTCAGGTTGGCCCGGAAAAAAACCCACCAGGAGGGAGTCTGGGAAGTCCGTGACCCTCGCCAGCTTGAGGAAATCACGGATGTGGTGCTCCACCGGATGGCTTCCCTGCATCAAGCTGAGCAGACTGCAGTTGGCTTTTGAAACCGCTAGATCCATGGTTGGTCGTTCGTTCTGTTACGAATGAGGCAGCGAGGAGAGAGGATCTAAATGCAGGCTTCTTTATTTATTAAACAAACACATAACACAAAGGAAAAACCCTCGGGGAAACAAACATAAACTAAGAACTCAGGCAGGGAAACACAGATCAGGCTTGACAACATTCAACGAACGACAAGGAGTGAACAAAAAGCAGGGCTTAAATAACCAGGGAGTGATGACTGAAATAGACACAGGTGAGAACAATGAACAAAATGGCAGTGGTGATGGCAGGTGGATTCTGGGAAGTGTAGTACATTTAACAATGACAAGTGAAACCCAGGGCAGACAACAAGGGAATCGTGACAATTATTGTAATAACACGATGGCACGAATGTAAATGTAAAATATATTAATAAAAGATTGGTAAAACAAGAGAGAGCAAGAAACAGAAGAAATACTCAGAACTGTGAATAAATTGAATAAAGAACTTTATCTATAGAAGGTAATCTTGTTTTTTTAAATGTCATTGTTAAAAGTTAATAGATATGCATAGTAATATTAATAATAATTTAATGTCATTATATGCCTCTTATCATTTACTATCCCTCATACCCTCCAAGATGTGTATTACTTTCTTTCTTCTACAGAACACAAATTAAGATTTTTAGAAGAATATTTCAGCTCTGTAGGTCCATACTACAGAAATGTAACAAAAAACAGTGTTTTAGAGCAGCGTAAAAAATTTAAAAATCTACGTTTTTGAGAATTAAGTCATAATATTTTAAGAATAAAGTCAAAATTATGAGAATAAAGTAATTTAATTGTAAGGAAAGTAACATTAAAGTGATGTGGACAACAGCAAAGTGAAGAATCTGGGTCTTTACTTACAATAAACACCACTAAGATAACATTGGCTGTGCAGACAGGCAGCAGCTAGTGAGACTGGGGAAAATGACTCTCAGCACATGTAAGATCAGCACTGGCATCCCCCAGGGATGTGTGCTCTCCCAACTACTCTTCTCCCAGTATACCAGCAACTGCACCACCAAGGACCCCTCTGTGAAGCTCTTTAAGTTTGCAGATGATACTACTGTCATAAGTCTGAATACAGAAGGGAGGTTTAACTGCTGGCCTTCTATTGCAATTTAAAACAACCTGGAACTCAACACGCTCAAAACAGTGGAGATGATTGTGGACTTCAGGAGGAACACCCCAACATTGACCCCGCTCACCATTCTGAACAGCACTGTGGCAGCAGTAGAGTCATTCAGGTTCCTGGGCACTACCATCTCACAGGACCTGAAGGAGACCCACATAGACTCAATTTTGAAAAAGGGCCAGCAGAGGTTGTACTTCCTTCGCCAGCTGAGGAAGTTCAACCTGCCACAGGTGCTGCTGATACAGTTCTACTCAGCAGTCATTGAGTCTGTCCTCTGCACTTCAATAACTGTCTGCTTTGGTTCAGCTATGAAATCAGAAGTCTACAAAGGACAGTTCGGACTGATGAGCAGATAATTGGTTGCCCCCTGCTCGCCCTCCAAGAACTGTACACTTCCAGAGTGAGGAAAAGGGCTGGAAAAATCACTCTGGACCCCACTCACCCTGCCATTACCTTTTTGAACTGTTGACTTCTGTCCGGCGCTACAGAGCACTGAGCATCAGTCAGGCACAAGAACAGTTTTTTTTCCCACAGGCTATCCATCACATGAACAGTTAAAACTGCCCCATTGTGCAATAATTATGTGCAATACACAACATAGTCAATTTGATTTATTTAACATTGCCTACATTCCATTGCACTGTACATAACAGATTTGTATTTACATACGTACTACTTACTATATTATACTGTATGTATATTTTATAATATTTTTTTTTTAATATTATAATTTTTATTGTATATTGTCTTGTTGATGTATTGTTTGTGCACTTGAAGCTTCTGTCTCCAAAATTCCTTGTACGTGTAAGCATACTAACTACTTTGAGCATGCAATAAAGCTCATTCTGATTCTAACTTAGTTGTCAAGTTTGCCAAGCTTAATTTGTGGGAAGTTTTTGTGATCTCTCTGTTCATGAATGAAGTGTGCATTAGAAGAGGCATTAGTTAGTCTATTAGCATGAGAGAAAGGCTTACTCTTAAGTGAAGTGAAAAATAATAAAGTCCATTTCAAGACATTGTCGGGCAGATTCACTAAACAGTTGTACAGCTAACCCATGCAGAGAGTGCATGCTAATAAATAGAGTATTTACAAGGTACAATTCATTCTTAATGAATCCCCCAGAACGTGGTAACATCCCCTCAGTTATAGTCAGAGATGGGACCAAGTCACACATGTGCAAGTCTCAAGTAAGTCTCAAGTCTTAACCTTCAAGTCTCAAGTAAGTTCCAAGTATTTTTTTCTTGGGCAAGTCAAGTCAAGTCAAGTCAAGTCACAGGCTATGTCAAGTCAAGTCAAGTCAAGTCACAGGCTATGTCAAGTCAAGTCAAGTCAAGTCACAGGCTATGTCAAGTCAAGTCCAAGTCAAGTCACAGGCTATGTCAAGTCAAGTCCAAGTCAAGTCACCTTATTATTGTAATTTTACCTGCAGAATCTGATCATAATAAAGTGAAAAGACAAGATATAAGTAACTGTCAGTAAATTACAATACTCATGTTCAGTAAAATACATCATGGAATCAAACAAAATTGTAACTTCATAAAATTATTTATTTTTCACTTCTGCCAACAGTGTTTGAAATGTTTTAAATTTTCAACATTGAGTCCATAAAACAAATAACAGCTTAACATCCAACAGACTCCTCTCAGAACACCTCCCTCTCTCTCTCTCTCTCTCTCTCTCTCTTTCTCTCAAACACAGTTACCTACATTAAACTTTGTTACATTTCTCCTCTTTCTCTCACACACACTCCCTCTCTCACACACACACTCTCTCTCTCTCACACACACACACTCTCTCTCACACACACACTCTCTCTCACACACACACACTCTCTCTCACACACTCACTCTCACACCCACACTCACTCTCTCCCACACTCCCACACCCACACTCACTCACTCTCGCTCACACACACACACACACACACACTCAGAGTATATCCATTAGTCATTACCTCTTTTAAAAGGTATTGCACCTTGAGGTACCAGCGCGCGTGAACGTCATGGCAACGTACAAAACAAAGTACCTCAGCGGGAAACACTTAACGTAAATGCGCGTAACTAAGGTAAATCAAGCAGGCTAGTATGCAGCATAAGCCACGAAGTGTTGGCGAAATAAAAAATTAATGGACAGATTTTTTTTTTCCAGAAAACTTCTTGCACAAAATAAATTCAAGCACTTTCAAGGACCTGTATCGATGTATGTTTATTTTCAAGAACTTTCCAGGGCCTTGAATTTTATTTTTCAGATTCACAAACTTTCAAGGAATTCAAGGACCCGTGGGAACCCTGCTATTATTACATTAGCTAACTATCAACTAACCAGATAAAATTAACAAATTGACAAGCACTTACTGGGCAGAATGGCTCTTCAAATGGCGGACGAAATTGGAGGTTGTCGTCTGGCTGTCCGCGATCTTAACGTTGCATGTCTTGCAAAGCGCTGTTCGTCTTTTGCCATCTTGATAATAATTTTTGAAGCCGAAAGCGATGACCCTCGGTAACCTTACCCCTCGGCTGACATGTTGATGTGTTATCTGATCTAAGTGGGCGTGGTGTGCGTAAGGTACGAGAGGGCATGGCTGATGATAGCCTATAGTGTCGTGAGTATTCTCAGCCTGCGCTCCAGCTGGATCAACTTTATTTTTTAAAATAATTTACATATTTTATATTCAAATTGAAAACATGATGTCATTAACACTCAAGTCATTCAAGTCTTCGTGTCTCAAGTCAAGTCAAGTCCTGAGTCTTTAACTTCTAAGTCCGAGTCAAGTCTCAAGTATTTTATTTTTTGTCAAGTCAAGTCACAAGTCATAAAAATAGCGACTCGAGTCGACTCGAGTCCAAGTCACCAAGTCACAAGTCCCCATGTCTGGTTATAGTATTGCTATGAGAGCAAAAACACCAAAAATTCAGATCAAGTCTGTTGCAATTTAAGCATTTACAATCTTAACTAACTAGATTTCAAATCTTGGCATAAAAAATCAAGCATTGATGATTCTTAGGGCGAGGTCTATATACTCCATAAAGTTCCTTTTCCTGTTACAGATCATTTAATTCATTTTCTGTCAAAACTCATCCATTTAACCTGTGTTCATGTTTGTATATTTGTGTTTGTTTAGTTTTATGTTGTAGATTAGTCAGTAAAGTTGCTGCCCTAACCCATGTTGCCTTAACCTCTGAGCCCCCTGAGTCCCCAGCTGAGTTCCCAGATGCCATAACCTCTGAGACCTATGAGGCCTCTGAGTCCCCAGCTGCCATGACCTCTGAACCTACTGAGCCCACAGCTGCTTTGACCTCTGAGCCCTCTGAGTCCCCACCTGCTCTCACTTCTGAGCTCTGAGTTCCTTGTTGCCTGGACCCTGCCAGCTGTTAACAGCCATCTGCTTGGTTCCCAGTGGCCATCTGCCTGGTCCACCCTGGTCTCCTTGCTATCTGCCTGGTCCACCCTGGCCTCCTTGCAATCCGACTGGTTCTCCCTGGTCTCCTTGCCATCTGACTCCGGGCCCTACGCCAGCTCCGTTCTGGTCTCTGGACCCTCTGCCTGGTCCGCCCTGGTCTCCGGGCAATCCGCCTGCTCTGCCTGGTCTCTTGGTCCATGGCTATCTTCCAGAACCTACACCTGCTCCGTCCTGTTCTCCTGGTTCAAGTTGTTCGCCTGAAACTCCACCCACTCCATCTTGCCCTCCATCAGTCTCTCCTGATTCACACATGGCCTTCAGCTCCTCTTGTTCCCCTCCTGTGTTCTCCTGGTCTGCCAGCCCCCACATAGTCTTCTGTTCTCCTTAAGATTTTTTTGAGTATATGTATTTAGAAGCATCATGAGCCGCTCCTTAAAGGGAGGCTATGTAAGGGTTTCCCTGGTGACCACTAGAGGTTGCAATTGCAGGGAATTTGGTAGTATAAATGTACATGATACAAATTAAAGTGCAGCAAATCTCCACCATAATAAGTAGTATGTGTGAGCTAGGAATTAATTTAAACTGTCCTTATTCTACATTTTTGTGTAAGGAAATTTATAATGGAATTAGTCACGTTCAACAACCATTATAAGCAAGATAAATGACAAATAACTAGATTATTTGTCTGAATAAAATTCTCCACCATTCCAATAGTAATACAACATCTCGTTGTATCCGCTCACAATTTCTATTTTTAAGGAATTAGCTTTAATAAGGGAATTATGATTAATTCACTTATTGGAGTAATATTATTCTCATGGCTTATAAAAAATAATATCACACATATTTATGTACAGCTTTGAAGCGAAATCTTTTAGAAACAAGGATGAGATTATTTATCAAAATATACCATAGTCATATTATCTTTGAATACAGACAAACTTTATTGCTATTCTAAACATAACTAGTCTAACACATAAAACATGAAACAGGTTGGTTAGTCTATTGACAATGCCTTGAGAACATTTATCCTTCTTTGAGTCTAAATCGATTTGCAATCGGATTATCCAAAGTATTCTATTACACCAGTAGAATACTAATACACCAGCACTTTGAGCAAAAGCCTGGAGATGTACTTGCGTGTCATTCCATTTCTTGAGTTGCGTTTCCTCATGCTTAGTTCTTTGGCATTTGTAGAAAGTTTGTTCTGTCAATGTCTTGGACTCTGTTATGCTCGCAGATAGTTATGGTCTTGATGAAGCGAGGCCTTCTGCAAGGAGAACTCGTGACCCCCATTGGGTGTGTGAACCGTAGAGCAGAGAGTGAGAGGCTTCCTTGGGACTTTTGGTTTCCCGAGTCTACATGGCATGGAGTATCTGGAGGTATCAAGAGAGTGTTGCAAGAGCAGAAGAGTTCAGAAGAGAAGAGAGAAAGTTCTTCCATGGGTAGGAAAGTTTGGAACTGAAATTTTCCACACCCCAAAGGTGTCCTGAGCCAATCAAAAGTGACTTTCCAGAGTCACATGGTCGACTGGTCTGTCCCTTTTCAGAGTTGATTTATTATCCTTTGTGGAGGATTCTTACAAACTACAACTCAAATATAGTGCATGTTTAATCATGAAGTTTTGTATCTTGACAACAGTACATGACATGACATTTGTTGTCATCAACATTCTCTACGTAAACAAGCAAGCATTTCCATACTAATATGAACATTATACGTGTAACAAAATGTGAATGTCCCTGATTAAAAATCATACTTGTTAATTAATTGGTTTTACACCATGGATAATACATTACACATTATGAGAAACCTGATTGTCGGGGTTTAATATCAAGTTGAATAGTTACCATTATTAGTAGAATGAGATGAATCATACCAGATTCAATATTATAATCATCGATTTGTCATTTATAAGTGTTTTCCAATCAATACACATTTAAAAGGTACATCGGCGATAATTATTAATTTGTTAGTTGTAACATTGATCACAGGTCATAGAGTAATTTTCAGAATTACCTAGCAAGGCTAGGTATTGTGTACATCATGGGCCGAAATACATTCTGTACATTCAAGAGGGCCAACCCAGCAAAGTACAACACCCATGGACTCCTTTTTAGCTGCTGTTCACAGGTTAATAATCACAATGTCTTGTGATCTGATGAGTCTAAGTGTAGCAAATTGGTTTATATCGGAGGACAAAACAGAGTGTGTTCTGAGTCTTTTTTGGGAATTCCAGGGAGTGTGTTCTCTGTCTTTTATTGCTTGTGACCTTTGCACTTAGGGCCTCTTAGAGAGAAGTTCTCAAGTCATGTGCAATCTGGACATGTCTCTTTGTTAGTTTTATTGGCCAGATGTGAGACTTTTTGGTGCCTTAGTCTTTTCATTTATGATCTGTTAGTTGCATTTGTGTATTATCTTGTGCATATGTAAGATGTTTTGATACTGTTTTATCTCCATATACTTGGGCAGAAAATATATGAACACACATCATACAATTAAATGAATTATCCCTCTCTCTCCTTTTCCATAGTGTGATTGCAAGTGATCCTTTAATTCAAATCAATCAAGATCTAAGAGGACAAATTTATAGCTGTTCTGTTGCACAAAGAACCTGCTCACAACTAAACATAAGAGGTATTTAGGTTTTTTATTGTTTTCTGACAGATTGTTCAGAGATAATTATTATTTTTGTGTGTGTTTGTTTTTAATTAAACTGTACAAACTGCCCATGTGTTAACATAGTGCCTTCTGAAGCCTTCAACATGTCTCTTGGACTTTCCATGACTCAGGATCTCTTTAAAGGCTCTTCAAAATTGGCTGTAAGTTTTGGCTCAGAACACCTATACAGATTGAAGCTCATGTTTTGAAACCCAATGAATCACATCTTATGACCATTTACACTTGCAAGTGGCTTTTGAACACAAAAGGCCAAAATAAATATATTAAATAAAACCACTTTGAAGTTCAAGGGATTAGAAATGTCATGGGTATTTTTGTAAAAGAAAACTCTGAATAATAAACAAACTGCACATTTTATGGGACTGGACTGACAAGAAATTCTCTTTGAATGTGCAGTAAAATGTAGTTCTTATTGGTCTCAAAATCAGCACAAATTCAATGAAAGTCTATTTCATTGTGCCATGTTTTTTTGTGTTTTCACCTGCCAACAATGGCAGGTAGGCTAAAGCACAAAATTTAAGCATGACAGATTCCTACTACTGTATATAATAATAAGTTATAAATGGTTTTGGTTGATATTAGGGATAATTATCAGCATTACATTTATTTTGAATAATTGTGGATAAAATTTTGTATTCCATTGATCAAATTAAACTTTGTGTTTAAATTCCATCTCACCCAGATTTGTGGTCCAACCATACCAAAAAGTTGTCCAGGAGTTACCACCTACAATGGCATGTGCTTTTTTAGTGAAAACAATTTTGACACAACTATACCACAGGTTTTGAGAGGTAAATATGATGATCGCCAAAGGAAGTTTTATTTATTAAGTCAAAGGATTTAATCTACTATATACTATATGCATTTCTACTTTCCTCCATTTTCAGGGTGCCCTGGTCAGATTGATATTGGTTTTTTGTTGGATGGCTCTGGGAGTGTAACCGCTTATGATTTTATAAAGATGAAGAATTTTGTGATTAACATGATTCAACGTTTCACTGGACGTGATGCACAGGTATGAAATGTCTGTATTGCTAGTTCAATTACATTTTGACACTAATATTGGACATCTTTTCATTGTCTTTTTCCACATATAATAGATGTGATGTTATTTGGTTTTGACAGATGGTGTAAAATTTTTTTACAATGAGCGACTTTAAATGAGACTAAATATGAATCTCCCCTTGGCTTACAGTTTGCTATTGCACAGTACTCTTACAGTACTGTTATTCACTACAACTTCAATCAACTCAAAGATGGCATGTGGAATAGAAATATTATGGATATACAGCAGTTGACAGGAGGAACCTACACTGCAACTGCCATAATCAAACTTCTGTAAGGCTTGTTTGATAATATAAGCCCATGTAAATGCTATTTAAGTAAATGTATAAGTTAAGCACATCAAATATACAGACACCATGTTGATAAAGACAAACAAAACCACAATAATTGTTTTGTTAATAATAATAGTCTTTTCTTTAATGCACAGGAACGATCTATTTACAAACACTGGAGGGGCAAGAGCAGCAGCAAAACAAATCTTGCTTGTCATTACTGATGGAGAATCAAATGACAGAGACAGGCTTCAAAAAGCTGCATCAGATGCACAGGCAAAGAGCATCACTCGATTTGCTATTGGGGTGAGTTTTTCTTCTGGCAAACTATTCATTTTTGTGTAGATAGTGGAAAACTATATACCTGAGAATAAATAATTAGTTTAAAATTCTAATATGAAACTAATATTTAAACACAAATTTAATTTCTAGTTTAAATAAAAATTATTAGAAATTATTTCCCAAATGTATACAACTTAGTTACTGTATAAACTTCAAGGTTGGAATGATCAAGTCTTACGTAGCCAGACCTTTGACTAAAATTGCAAAAGGTCTGGGGCTTGCTTCATCTTAAACAGGCCTTGAACTGGCTACATCGACAGAAAGATTATATAATACAGTTTTGTCAATAAGTGACATTTTTTAAATCTACAAATGCTTTATAAAATATTTTCACCTGGATTGTTGTGTTGAATAGGTTGGCAATGCTTTTAATAATCCGCAAGCAAAATGGGAGTTGAATACAATTGCATCTGATCCAGACAGTGACTATGTGTTTAAAGTGACAAATTTTGATGCATTGAATAATATTCTTCAAAAACTGGAAGAGAACATTATTGCCATAGAAGGTATGTTTGTCCCTCAAAAGACAATACAAAAATAAAATATAAAAAGTTTTAATAGTTCTTTTCTGAAATCTTTAAAGGATTGATTTTTAGCTTTTAATTGACACATTGGCTCACCCAGTTATATGTAACAGGTTCTGTCCTGTTCTTCTGCTACAGGAACCCAGACTTCCGGTGACTCCTCCAAAATGGAATTTGCCCAGGATGGATTTAGCACAGCTTTCTCATCATATGTAACTAAACTGTTTTTAAATTGACCAAACCCCTGACTTTAGATTTCTCTTCAGACTAATTAAGGGAGCATATATTTTAAAAATAGATTTAGTAAAAGCCCTTTACATATGTGTTTTAAAGGTGTACTCAGTAATGTTTTCCTCATTAAAATGTTTTTATTTTTTTTAGGCCTATTAACACCAAGCCCACATTTTTGGTGCAAATTCTCATTTCGATCAAGCTTTTGAATAGGAACAATGAATTCCTATGCCACTATTCACATTGGGTCCGATACATCTTCTGCCGATAATCCGATAACGATTGTTTTTTCTCAGAGCGCAGTTTTTTCCTTTTTTTTTTTGACTGAGCCATGAGATACTCGCTTTTTATAATTTTTCCAGAGTTACTGCTGTTCCCCAGTCCAGCGTGCTGAAGGCACAAACTGACAGAACACCGGTGTCATTGGACGTGCAGCTGATACATACCCTCGAAAAATTTTAACTAAATAGTTGCAGTTCATGAACCCTTTGTACTGCAAACATAAACCCAGTCCAGTTTTAAAAGTCTGTTTATAATATGTTCTTGCATGTATTATAAATGTTCATATACATAAAGACATCAGAGTGCATTCTGGTGCTCTTTTACTTGACTGACACACAATAAAACTAAATCCAATCCAAATATGCAGTAAATAAATAATACAGAATCTGCAAACACATATTTTCTTTTAGAATATTTATTTATTATACTGATACCTTGTATTTTATAATATACCTGGCATTTTGTCTTAATGTACATTATTTAATATCACCTATATTATTCTGCCATTAAAAATAACAGTGAGGTTCAGCAATTCTTTGTATTAAGAAAAATATTGCATAAAAAGACACTTTAATATTTTATTACAAGTGTAGAAAAACTAATAGCAGAAAATCACTGCTATTTCTTTTAGGTTAATATAACACATAGAGTATTGCTGTAGTGGTGCTCGTATTATCATCATGCACAAGAAACTCTGAATTCAATACGAGAATGCAATAATTAAATAAAGAAAAGACAGTGGGCCTGTTCCCCTTCTGTCACTCACTTGACGTTGACACTAGGGGTCGTTCTTGAGAGCCCCGATCACCTCGGATCTTTGAGAAAAGGCCAATCAGTCAGTCACTCTGCTCGGGTTGATGCATATGAGCCTGCTTCAGACTCGAGTCCCAAGATGGGCATAGCACGGCACACGTAGTATAGCTATTACATTGCTCTGCCACCACTTATTCAGCCCTTGGACAGACCATGCATTTCTACGGGCTGGAGTTCCCCTACAGCATGTGTCCAGACTGTCGTGGTGACCACAGACACCTCCAAACTGGGCTGGGGCACCATGTGCAACGGGGATGCAGCCACCGATTCCTGGTCAGGACAGTGACTGGGTTGGCACATCAACTGCCTGGAGTTGCTGGCTGTACTACTCGTCCTGTGGAGGCTATTGCCATTGATCCAGGGCAAGCATGTGTTGGTCTGGTCCGACAACACAGTGACAATAGCATATATAAATCGCCATGGCAGTGTACGCTCTCGTCGAATGTCGCTGAGACCCCGACCGGGCTATGTGTCCAAGTTTTCCATGACCCACTTCAGGGATCAGGTGGTGAACCTGCAAGTGCTGCCCCAGGTGGAGGCAGACCCAGGCCTGTCGTTGCTGTGTCTGGTGCATGCTATGCACACCTACTTGTATCACACACACAGATTTAGACGCTCTGAGCAGCTCTTTGTCTGCTTTGGTGGACAGCGGAAAGGGAATGGCATCTCCAAACTTGCCCACTGGATCGTGGACGCCATTGCATTGGCCTACCAGACCCAGGCCTTGCCCCCCACCTTGCGGGTTCGAGCACACTCTACAATGTATGTTGTGTCCTCATGGCCACTGGCCAATGGCACCTCTCTAGCAGACATCTGCAGAGCAGCGGGCTGGGCAACACCCAATACCATCGTGAGATTTTACAATCTCCGGGTGGAGCCGGTTTTGTCCCGTGTTCTTTCAGGTACGAACAGGTAGAGTTCAGTAACACAGAACAGCTGGCCGGGTGTATCACTTGTGTATAGTGCCTTTCCCCTCCCCTGAGGTGAAAACATGCACTTTTATCCACAGTCAAGTTCACAAAGTCATGGACCCTGGAACTAAATGATGTCTTTTGGGGCATTGGGGGAGGTTATAAGCAGTCTGATGCAACTGCTATTATGCACACAGCAGCTTGCTTGCACCTGCATCAGCAATTCACCTAACAGCCGTTGTACTTTTTTTCCATAGGGACCCCTAGTGTCACTACATCCACACAATGTCGAGTGAGTTACAGAAGGGGAACGTCTTGGTTACTGTCGTAACCTGATGGAGGGAACGAGATGTTGTGACCCTCTTGCCACAAAGCTGTACTATGCTGTACAATGCTGAAATGGCAGGGATCGTATCTCGGCTCCTCAGCACAAAACCTGAATGAATACTGCATTCCAGCTTCCTTTTATACTGGGGAGTATTATAATATACTTTTTATGTTCTGGGGAGTGGCATGCAAAATCCACTCACCAATTTTCATTGGCCTTTTCTCAAAGATCCAAGGTGATCAGGGCTCTCAAGATTGACCCATAGTGTCACTACATCGACACAACGTCTTGTTCCCTCCACCAGGGACGACCGAACTGCTTTCTTTTATATTGTTTTGATAATACATGCTATACCTGGTTTCCTTAATGCACATTATTCCACATGTATTTATTTCACTGTACCTTGTGTAATATTATCCAGGCATTAAAAAAAGAGAAGTTGGGTTTTGAGGTCCATTTGGAATAGGCTATTCTCATAGAAAAATACATGTGCAAATATAAAGAGGACATAGGCTATGCAACCATGCTCTACTCATCTCTCTCATTATAAAAATTATTCTATTCCTTAAAATGCATCAAGAACATGGAAAAATATTATGACAAATCAGGTAAATAAATGCCTTAACAGCATTAAATATATTGACATGAGATCAGTTAATGTAACTTTTAAAAAAGCTGTTTCATTCTACATAGAAAGGGTTACCTCATTGGGGCTGCCATGTTAGCATCAGATGACCAGGAAATTACTACTCGCTTTATCACAATAATCTACACTTTTACTGGACACTTTCACTCATGGAATAAATTAATCATGCCTGACTGTGAATAGTGAATTTTTACAATGGCAATCTGCATTGCATTCATGCCCCTGGGTGCCTGTAAGCCCAAGACGACTTAGATGAAGAACATTTCTGAATGCACCTCATCAATACCACTGCTCTGACATTGTTTTAAAACACCCTTTTGTAATTCAGCTTTTGAAATGCACAGCAAAGTTATGTGATATTTTCAGATGTTTTATATGTATCAAAGAGCATGTGAACCACATCCATTTACAGTTTCTTATTTATGTATTTTTTAAGGGAAGTGTGTTACTGAGTACTGTGGGAGCTTATCAGTGGAAAGGTGGATTTGAGGAATACGTTCAAACAAATCATTTTCATTCAGGCACTGAGCATGACAGTTATTTAGGTGAGTCTTTTTTTTAAATAAAATATAATACAAAAAAGAAGATGTGTTTAGAAGCAACTGACTTT
Organism: Xyrauchen texanus; assembly: GCF_025860055.1. NCBI lineage: Eukaryota > Metazoa > Chordata > Actinopteri > Cypriniformes > Catostomidae > Xyrauchen > Xyrauchen texanus. The sequence continues at coordinate 26,390,990 of NC_068315.1, forward strand.
TAAATCACAATGAGACATTTCAGAACAAGCATATTAAACTAGTTCATTTTGTCTTAAGGCTATTCAATGGCTACTGCAAGAGTGTCAAGCTTTGACTTCGCATATCTTGGAGCTCCAAGATACAAGCATCAAGGACAAGTCATTGTTAAACAACTCTATGGCAATATGCAAACATCGACGCTGGATTCCCCCCAGGTTCTCTCCACTCACAAATATGTTCACTCATATTTGTCACATAATGGTGTCAAAACCATACATAAAAACACAATGGGTCCTATTTTAAGAGCGCTAGCACTAAGCACAGCACTGTGCGAGTGGGCATGGCCATGAAGTTTTGGTATTTTCATGCAAGCATTTACTAAGTCTAGGTGCAAGTGGGGTTGGTGAAATTGCATGTGCGGAGTGCTAATGGGCAGGGTCAAGTGCAATTTAATTCTTAGGTTGTTCACCAGTACTTGCTCCACCTCCATTCTATTTTATAATCCATTCTTTGTCAAGCACCAGTGATATCAACAAGACATCAGATTCATAAGAAGTTGATAGTGTAAATGAGCTGTTAATTAGAAGAATACAAATACAGGCTTACATTCTTTTGTGCATTAACTGCGTCCTTGTTGAATGTCATGCACACAATGTTTAAAAATCACAATCACAAGTGATCCTCCCTATGCCCTGTACTCACTCCGAACTGCAGAGCCCTTGAAGTGGGTACTCTGAAGGAAACATGGCATTACTGTATGAATGTACTCTTCACTAACAGTCTTGTGGAAGGGCCTTCTGAAAAAATATAAATTTTCTCACTTTCGTTTTAAACAAGCTTTCGAGTGGCATCCATTTCCGCAGGAGTGCCCTTCAAAGAAGCAAAAAATTCAGTTTTTAATTCGCCCCAGAACATCAGAATGCCGTTACATCAGCCAAGTAATGCAGAGTTTACACTACACGATTTTAGGCCAATTGTCACTCGCCGACAGTTTTTTAGCGATCGCCGATAAAAGCCTTAATCATAGGCAAATCAGAGTTCACTCTCGTAAACGACAGACGCAATGTATGAATTATCAAAGACGTGATCTGAGAGAAGCGCCTACATTTACATTTTACATTTACATTTATGCATTTGGCAGACGCTTTTATCCAAAGCGACTTACAGTGCACTTATTACAGGGACAATCCCCCCGGAGCAACCTGGAGTTAAGTGCCTTGCTCAAGGACCCAACAGTGGCATCTTGGTGGTGCTGGGGCTTGAACCCCCAACCTTCTGGTCAGTAACCCTGAGCCTCAACCACTGAGCCACCACTGCCCCAGTGGTGGCTCACTGCCCCAGTGGTGGCTCACAGCCTACATGCCTACGCATCACGAGATATCTAGCATGTTATATATCTGGACCTGTCCGTGATTCCAAATCACGCAATGTGAAATGTGTTTTGACTGAATACAACTGCAACATTGACCTACAGCCAATGAGAGAGCAAGAAATGGGGCTCGGAAAGTTTCAGTTCTTTCATTTCTTATATACCTCCAAGTCTCTCTGCAGAAGAGACAATCCTTTCTGCCCGCGTCTCCCCAACCATTCCCTTCTCCCTAGTCTTTTCTTGTTGTTTTTTTTACTTTTCGCTGTAAATCAGCATACAAACAAAATCTATCGCAAGCTTCTTGTGGTAAAAAAATTGTGTGATCTTGTGTAATTCTCGTATCACTTCTCGTGGGTAATCTGTTGTGAAACATAATTTGGAGTCCAGACAGAGTCGTCGGGATTCATCAATAATGAAATGTTTTGTAATGTGTTCACCCCTGTCACCGATTCCTTAATTTGCAATTTGTAATTTGAAAACCCTACGACTTTCATGACAAGACAGACAGTTGTGTAGTATGAATGGTACCACAATCCGATGTCTTTGAAAGTTGTGTAGTGTGTAGGAGGCATAATAGGTCAGATAAAAAGTCCACTCCATGTATTGTGTTGCAGTCTTTGTAGGGCACCGGGGGCTGCACCAGAAACTCCACCAGTTGCACATATTCACATGTTATACATTATTCAAGGACACTGTAGAATTTGCGGAACACAGTCGATCTCCTCGGACTCGCACTTTCTCTTCACGCCTTCACACTGTACACTATGTTACCAGGTTAATGCCATGGTACTGAATATACTGTATGTCATTGGTCAGGTGTTCGTCAGGAGGCGGAGGATTATAGTGATGCACTCCTATTACACACATGGAAAATGTGGTTAATGTCAGAATTTGGATGTAGGCTCCGTTAAATTAAAGAGAATGTAAGTATTATTAATTACACTGATCAAGTGACACACAAATCATGACTAGCATTAACTGTGATTGTATCGGTCATCTTGGTTAGACGGGATATTTGCGCACACTTCACTTCTACCAGTCAATTTTTATTTAAAAGTTTAAATCATTTATTTAAACATGAAATAATAAAACCAAAGAAGTTTCTAAACTTTTTCGCTGGGTGCTTTTGAAACAATGCTTCATGAAGCTTTGAAACCATGAAACCGAATAATTTGCTTCAAACTTATGCTTCAGAGTACATATCAAACTGGCCAAGTCAGGTGATTTCAGCAAATGATGCTTCATTACGTCAGACTCTTTTGAAATGTTTCTAAATCTTTCATGGTTGGAGGCGTTGATCCCACAATGAAACCCTGAATCAGTATTAAATGCAGGCTGTAACTGATCTAGAGTCAGTACAGCAATAACTTAAGTCCAAAAAAAGCAGACTTGCTGATTTGAATAAAGTCATTTTAAATTCACTTTCAATCACCTTGAGTTGTGTTCCCACCGAAAAACAAAACTAAACTAAATATTGTGTTTACAAACATCATTTTGAAAAGTCCTGTATGGATTCTTAGTTCAGTATTTTCAGTTTAGAAAGAATTTAGATCATTAGTTTCACGTCTGTCGCTCACTTTGACGTTGTGTCGGAGAAGCGACACTAGGGGTCTCTCTTGAGCGCCGAATATGCCTCTGATCTATGAAAAAAGGGCAATGAGAAGTTGGCAGATAGTATTTGCATACCCCGCCCCCGGACATACGGGTATAAAGGCGAGGAAATACTATGAGTTCATTCAGAAATTTTCTTCGGAGCCGATGGTAGTGTATGCAGTCTGCTGCAAGTCACACACATCAGTTCCTGCCTTTTCCTCTGACGCACTGCATGCTGTTTTGACGGCGTATAACAGCGGCTTTCTCCTTCTTGCACGGCTGTGCATTGTTGCCCCTGGGCGCTTCGACAGCGCAAACAACTCAAAAGAGTTATTTAAAAGAGTGATTTTCTTTAAGAGTAATTTTCTCTAAAAGATCAAAACACAGCGGCGTTGAACGTCCTTTTCAGGACGCGTCTTTGTAAAGATGCCTTTCCACCCCTGTGTTATTCCTGGATGCGGTAGAGTGCTCTCCGCTTCAGACGGCCACAGGCGTTGTCTCGTGTGTCTGGGCAGCGATCACACCAAGGCTACATTTGTGGATGGTTCATGTTCTCACTGCGAGGGCATGACCATGGCAACGTTGCAGTCGCGGCTTGCTTTCAACCGGGAACGCCCCCTCGGTCCACCCGCCCCCGGCACGCTCATTGACTCCCGTCCGTTCTCGAGGTAATAGCGGCTCACCTCACCGCCAGTCTGCCTATCCTCTCGAGCTTGAAGTGCTTTGAGTCTTTTTTCAGCACCCTTGCCTCCCGACGCCGCATTATGTGCCCTGCCCCGTTGCTCCACCCCACCAGGTACGTCAAAAATACTCGTCCTCTTGGTGCCCCTAGCACGGAGTTTAGAGGCGTGGCTTTCACTGCTAGCTGGGCCGGACCATTCGACTCGGTTACGCAATTCAGTTTGCCAGGCCCCGCCCCCCTTCGCGGGCATCCATTTTCCTACTCTTTTACTCAAAGACGCAATAAAGCCTGTCCCTCCAACCGAAATGAAGAAGGGTCTCTACAGCCCTTACTTCGTTGTACCCAAGAAAGGCGGCTGCTTACGACCGATCTTTGACTTGCGAGTTTTCATCCAGGCTCTGCTCAAACCGTTCAAAATGCTCTAGGCAATTGATATGCCAGCGCAGCGGGGCTCCTCTCCAAAGGCCCGTTGCAAACGGTGCCCCAACCCGATTTGGAGGCGTAGGTAGTGACCAGGACGTGTCGGGACACCTGCTGCAGGGGCACTCCTGCCCGTAGAAAGCAGAGGTCTGTCCAGGGTCTGAGTGTTTGGCGGCATGCGGGGGTGATTATCACCCGGTGCGTGCCGTGGTGCCATGCTCGTCTCTGGACTCGAGTCTGAAGCCAGTGCTGAAGCGGTCTCATATGCATCAACCCCAGCGGCGTGACTGTGGCGGAGGATGCTATATGCCCCAGGAGCCTCTGGAAGAGTTTTAGAGCGAGGCGGGGGCCTGGCAAACTGAATTGCGTAACCGAGTCGGATGATCCGGGCCAGCCAGCGTGATGGGTTGGGAAGTGAAAGCCACGCATCCAATCTCCGTGCTAGGGGCACCAAAGGGACTAGTATTTTCGATGTACCCGGCGGGGCTTCACAGCGGGGCGGAGCAGGTAATGTGCTTTCGGGAGGCGAGGGTGCGTCCCGAGGCTTTGGTGCTGAGAAAAGACTCGAAGCACTTACCTTGCTCCACGCACCCGGCAGGGGGCGGGTTAGTGACTGAGGAGGAGGTCTTATGGTGGCGTCCTCTGGACTCGTCAGAACCGGCCGGCTGGGGGTCAGTCGTGGGGCTGAAGGCGGACCTGTGGCCGCATCCAGCATGCCGGGACTGTTGAGATCTGGGGGCAGAGTGCCGTGAGAACGGCATTTGCGTGCCAGATGACCCAGAGGCAAAGGAAATAGCTCTTTTATTGAGAATTTGGGTACTGCTTCCTCGTCTAAGGGGAACGGCAAATGAATTGCATTCAACACAAAATTCTCCTCCCGGCCCTCCACTGGGGGACGGAGCGGTCTTACCATCTCCGGAGCTAACGTCTTGAGCTCTGGGTCATCCGTCTCAGGAGCGCCTGGGAGCCTTCCAGGTCCTCGAGGGGGTCCGTGAGATGGGGGGCGTCGGCTTCCTGCGGGGCGCTCGACGCGTGGACTGAGAGCTGGGCCCAGGTTGAGGTGGAGCTCATCCGCTTTGAGCTCTAGAGGATAGGCAGGCTGGCGAGTCTAGGCGAGTCGCTGTTGCCTCGAGCACGGACGGGAGTCAATGAGCGTGCTGGGGAACGGGTGGTCCGCGGGTCTCTGGTACCCGACGGAGCCGCACCCGCTGCCGCCCCCAAATCGCCTCCAGCGCCACTCGCACCATCCTCAATCCCGTGGGAAGAAGGAGCAATGCGAGTGGCTGCTGGAATGGCTTGTTCTTGGTTGAAAACAAGTCGCGACCGCAACGTTGTCATGGTCATGTTCTCGCAGTGAGAACATGAACCATCCACAAACGCAGCCTCAATGTGATCGCTACCCAGACACACGAGACAACGCCTGTGGCCGTCTGAAATGGAGAGCACTCTACCGCATCCAGGAACTACACAGTGGCGGAACGGCATCTTTAGAAAGACGCGTCCTGAAAAGGACGGTCAACGCTCGCTGTGTTTGCTCTTTTAGAGGAAATTACTCTTTTAAATAAAATCACTCTTTTAAGAAACTCTTTCGAGTTTTTATCTGCGCTGTCGAAACGCCCAAGGGCAACAATGCACAGCCGTGCACAGGATAGGAGAAATCCAACAGCATGCAGATCATCAGAGGAATACACGGAAAACTTGGTGTGTGTAACTCGCAGCAGACTGCATACACGACCATCGGCTCCAAAGAAAATTTCTGAATGAACTCTAGTATTTGCCTCGCCTTTTATACCCGTATGTCCGAGGTTGGGGTATGCAAATACTGACTGCCAACTTCTCATTGGCTTTTTTCATAGATAAAGGTATATATACCATCAGAGGTATATTCGGGGGCTCAAGAGAGACCCCTAGTGTCGCTTCTCCGACACAATGTGGAGAGAGCGACAGAAGGGGAACTAGATTTCATGTCGGTTTAGTTTATAACAGAGTTCAATTACCCACTCTCTATTAATATCTCATTTGTTATATCCATCTTCTCAGGAATAATTCAATGAAGTAATCCAGAAATCACTTTATTTTCTGCATAGTCACAATGCAAACTACAGATAAGATGAAAACTCAGAAGCACGTCTCCCGTTGAAGACACACACACACACACACACACACACACACACACACACACACACACACACACACACAGACACACAGGGTTCTCCAGAAGGTGGTGAGGTTACTCCAAAAGGGGGTGACACCTTCACAATAGGTTAGGGTTAGGGAATGGGTTATGTAAGGGGCTCCCTATATCTTTGCTGTTGATTTGAAGCTCCCGCCCCTTTTTGGACGTCTATCTGCAACTATACCAGTCTCAGAGTAGGAGCTAAAAATGTCCCTAAAAATGTCTACAAGGAACTATATTTCTTCAGGAAAATTACTAGTACCATATAGCAGATGTGGGAAAAACTGAAAAACAGTTGTGCTACTTCAGTGCCTTCAGTGTGTGGTATTTCAAAACAAAACTCTTTGTCTTATTTTACTCTTAATCAAGTTTTACCATAGAAAGCCATGAAAAAACAAAAAGAATGCACAGGATCTAAAATTACCTTGATTTGATTCAATTTGTAAGAAGTTATCCTGTTTATATCTTCATCGTCAGTAATTGTATTTAATTTGTATTTTTCAGTTAAATCACACACAACAGTTTAAATTCATATTTATTTGTTAACTTTTAATGTAGATAAACAGTAAAGAAAGTTACAATTACAAGATAAAATTCAGCATTATTTAAACGTATTGCCACTTTTCCTGAACCAACTCTTTCTGAGCCTTCAATACAAACACATTTAAAACATCTATTAGTTTAGACAGATTTCTCCATTGGTATTTTTAAACCTAATCTGCTACTCATTTAAATGCCAAAAAGCTACAGAATATATTTTGCAGCAGCATAAAGACAAATTCACAGTCAATCATTCCTAATTATTACCAAAGACTATTTAGCAGAGATGGGCCACTTCTATTAAAATGAATGGGAGGAATTGGAACACACAACCAAGGAGTGCCCATCGGTCATCAGATGTAGAAAGGAAGTCCCGCCTTACAGTTAAAAGAGCCAGTCACCTTTTAGATACAGACATCGCCTGTCAATCAACTCAAAAATGTGCATGCGCATAAGCTATATAAGCTGAGAGAATGTTGTTTTTTAGCTTAATCTGAGGTAAAAAAAAATCACAATTTATGAAACCAGTGTTGACAGACTTTACTACTGATTTGAAAGATGCCATTTAAACGTAAGCTTGACAAGCAGTTTTTGAGATTTCAGTGTTCACCCCATTCAAGTAGATAGGAGCTGCACTGTCATGAATGGAAATAGCCTCCCGGGACCGTTTCAAAGATGGCCGCTGATATACTGTACTGCTTACTGCTAACATGTTCCTGAAGAAATCTAGAGCTGTATTTGTGTGAGATATTTCACTGCTAGCAACGTTTTACAAATTAGGGCCAGCACATCTCACACAAAAAGTTACACATTTTCTGTCCATTTGCCTTTGGGCTAATCTAACACTGCTATCGTTTTGATGGGCCTCAAGCTCTCTCTACTCCTGTGACCGCTTTCTAGTCACTTCAATCTTCACAAAATATCCATGGTGAGTCAGAATTTCATAGGGAATGCCTTGGAGCCATTTTGACCCCCTTTACGAAGACATAGTAATACAAAAATTTTATTTGTAATGTATTTTTTATATACAGTAATGTTTAAAATGATATAGACTCACATGGGATGAAGACTAGTCATATTTGTCCTTGTAACAGAGATGACAGAGTGTGTTGGATGGTTTGCTATTAAATAATTTTCACTCAAAGATTCAGGGAAGCTGTATGAAGCTTAAAAGACAAAGGCAGACTGTATAATTTTCACTGAAACTGGTGTGTACCATTGCAAACAGCAGACAGTATCTCCCCTCCTCTTTTTTCAGCCTCAGATTGGGTCATATTTTGGAGCTGAGGTGTGTGTGGTGGATTTGAACTCTGACTCCAACACAGACCTCCTGCTGGTTTCAGCACCAACATATACAATGGCTGACAGGGAGGGCAAAGTGTTTGTCTATGCACTCAGTCCACGCAGGGTAAGTGATGGAGAAAAAAATGGTTACAAAAATTTAAAATACAGTTATTTGATTATACAAGATCTTTAAGTATTCTTGATAACATTTTGTGCCACTCTCTCTGTTCTGTTTTAAAGCCTTATGCTAGTTTTTTGGGTACGGTCCTGATAGGCATGGCAGGACAATGGGGAAGATTTGGCTCTTCTCTGGCCAGTCCAGCAGATCTGAATGGAGATGGTTTCAGGGATGTGCTGATTGGAGCTCCATTAGAAGAAGATAGGCAGGGCAGCATCTACATATTCAATGGTAGAAATGGAGTGATCAGTTCAACATACTCACAGGTGAAATAGACATGGGTTAGTTCACATACAAATTAAAATTCTGTCATCGTGTCATCCTTAACCTGTAAGGAGATATTTTTAAGAATGTTTGAGACTTTGTTTTCCTTACAACCAAGCTCAAAAAAGGACAAAAAGCACCTTAAAAGTACTATGATTGTAAATGTAAATAAATGAAACATTTCTAGTAATTGCGGTTCAGACCTGCACAGTAAGGTGGACATTTGCACCAGTTCACAGAACAGTTTTGTTTCAGTTTGACAATTGGGATGCCTGGTGTGAATTGTTTACTTGTGGTCATACCAAAGCATCTTAGTCAGGCTGAGGCCAGGACTCTTGGCCACACGAGAAGGTGCATTGTCTTCTGTTGACATGTCTTCTATCATCATCCCTTTAGTCTATTTTTGGTCCTCTTCCATGACTCCTATCTTTTGTTACCTCTCTTGGCTTACTTCATGGAGTCAAATTCTCTTAATCTGTCCCATTTCCTCTTTCTTCCACTGTGTGTGATGACAGAGGATTGTGGGATCATCTGTAGAACAAGGTTTGCAGTACTTTGGGATTTCATTAAGTCAGTTATCTCTAGACCAAAGTGGAGACAACCTACCTGACATTGCTGTTGGATCAATGGGAGCAATTCTGCTTCTCAGGTATGTTTTCTTTCAAATATCTTAAGATGCACTGAAAAAAGTGGTAATGTGCAGTCGCTACCTCAAGTATCAATTTCTTCTTGATCTAACACTTAAAAATTACTTTGCTAATGTAACCATTTGTCAGGAGGATTTAGTTAAATGAAATAAATGTTTTAAATAAAAAATATAATTTAAATGACAACAAAGGTTTTGCATCAGTTTCACTCCATCTCCCTCAGATCTCTACTCTTCTTAGTCAGAATCTGTTGTTGTTCTGTAATTCTGATTTCTACCTTTTGTATGGTAACACGTTAGGATGTTGAAAGGAAACAGCGTAAACCTAAAAGAGAAATTTCCTTTTGGATTCTCACATTGTACCTAGAGGAGGTTAACAGCACTTCATAGAGGCTCGCCTTTTCTTGCCATACAGTCACTATATTTCCCAACACTCCAGTTCTATGGCCTCTGATGAGCCGCACAAGCTTGAGTCTGGACCCAAGAATATGGAGAGCGAACGGGCACCGTATTTCTTGCTTTTTGCCTTCCTCCCTCCCCTGAGTGAAAGCGCCACTACTAGCCATCGAATATGCTTGTGAAAGCTAACCGGATGTGCTTCACTCTTCTCTGGGAAGTTGGCAGGTGAAAAACATTTGCCTAACAGGCTGCTGCCAATTAAAAATGCTGGATTGGAGGATTCATTGGAGAAGGCGAGGGGAGGCGGTAGTTGTTACTCTATGACATGAGCTACATGGACGGGTTTTGCTGTTGCGCTGTCTCAGTGTTTCTATCAATGTCTATTGCTAAACATGTTTACATACGCGTCACACCCCGCCAGAAATTATGCTTTCCCCATTCTAGATGATAGGGCCCCATCTATGATAAGGTTAAATGCTCTTAAGTGATGTGCATTTGTGTCATGGCGATGGCCCTGTCCACCGCCCTATCTGTTCTTTGCTGGCATTTTTGATAGTGTGTTTTAGGGCCAGGGTTTCCTTGAACACAAATAAGAGTGGATAATTGTCCTTTTCTTCAATCTTCAAGAAATATTTTTTTTATAATTTACTTATCACCAATTTGTATTTTAAATTTTTTTGTCTTACAATTTTTGCTGTGGGCTGTACCATTAGCAATATGGTGTGGGTTAGGGACTGTATGTAAGTTGAGAAGTAGTTTAAAAAGCTTGCCCAGGGATCAACTTTGCCACGCAGAGGGGTTGTCACACGGCAATAGTAAGAGAGTGGACAAACTTTTTGAGCACTGCAACCCACTGAGCTCCAACTTGGTGGCAAGCACATCTCTACACTTTAAGTGGGTCATGTGGAAACATAAAGGGTTCAGCTTTGCGTGGTTAACTCTGCACAGTATGGTAGCGGTTTGATCTCTTGCTGGCTGCAGAAGCTTGCACTGACGTATCACCTCTTGCCTCTTGTATAACTTTTTTGTATCCAGCTCATTTACAAAGCATTGGATAGTAGTAATAAACAATGATGACCTCTTCTAAATTGCTTTTCATTTCCTTTTAAATTTAGGGTTATTACTCTTTTCTTATGCATTAAGGCCTTTATACAGAGTTTGCTTGCAATTTACCAGGTCCATTTCTCCTTGTACAATATTCATTTCTAAATGGAAGGAAACATTTTCTAATTGGAGTGCCAGCTGGAGTCCTCCTCGTTCACTCTCACAGGGTTTGTGAATGATAATGTCAGGGTTCTTCCAATAGATTAGATTTTTCCCCTTTGTGACAGAGCCCTGACATGTCTACGTGTTCCATGTCTGTTTTATGTCTTGTGTCTGGATTCAGCTACTTCGGTTGATTTGGTTTCTATACTCTGTGACTGAGTCCAGACACTTTTGTTTTGCCTCGTGTTATGTGAATGCACTTGGTTTTGTATTTTCTCATTTCCTTGTACATTCATGTTTGTCTTATCTTCAGTGATAACCCCATCCTCTCATTTGCTTTGTTATCTGTTTGATTATTAGTTTATTAGTTTCACCTGCCTTCCTCATTTCCCTCCTGATTTCTCTCCCTTTATAATCTCCCTTTGTGCTCTGTCTGGTGCCAGTTCGTTGTGGGATGTTGTTTATGTTTATGTCCCTGTTAGGTCTCTGTAGGTCATGTTCCTGTCCAGTCGAATTTCTGTTGGTTCTCTGTTCCAGCCCAGCCCATCATTGTGTTGTCGCCCTGGACTGAGTTTTTTTTTCCCCTTAGGTGTAGTTTTTTTTGTTTTTGTTATTTTTGCAAATGCTATTCTGCATTTGAGTCCTGCCATTTCGTCGACCGATACTTGTAATGGTAAACAAAAAAGCTCTATAATCTGAATAAAACATCCTCAAACACTAAACAAACAGTGTGTATACAATATGGAAACTCGGTAAGCGGTAAGCACCTTGAGTTCTGTAATCAAACAGTCTGTTGTGTTTCTCAGCTGTGATGAGCCTTAATGCTTAAGTTGTTCATTTAAAGCCGTTTAAAATAATGTCCTAGCTTATGTAATGTAGTGGTAATACGAGCAATCACAGAGCGCTGTTCTATGTAAAAAACGACTAACGGATTCACTTTATGTCACCAACTGGCTCATATTACACACAAAAATGATCTTTTTCAGTTTGGGTGGCTAACATATGTAATTTAATATGTAAGATTGGGGGCCAGGTGTGCGGAGTCATGGCCTGGACCCGCCCTCCTCCTCCTTGGAACTCACATAGAGCTGAATAAATTGTCAGAATGTAATGTCAAAAGTGGAAAATATTTAATAAATGTATAAATATATAAAACATTTCAAATTAGGTCGCTTATCAAATAAGCACATTTGTGACATTGAGTCATGTTAACTGTTTTGTACAAAAACGTTGTGCTTTCACTGATGCAGACAAGATGCTGTATAGAACATTTTTAAATGTTAAATAACAATTGATCATCAGGTTTTTGCACAAACTTGTGGAGTTCATGCCAGTTTAAATTCATGTCATTGAAAGGTATGCATCAAATACTAAGAAATGCTAAAAGTAATTAAAAATTTTCATTAGTTTTTTTGCACTCATATTGCTAATAGTGTGCTGTAATGTTTATAATAGAAGAAAATATTGGAATTAAATTACATGCTCGCATACATGTCAGGCTAGAAGCATTTTCACTAGTAGTCTCAGACTTTTGGAGCACAATGTTTACTGTACATACCACATACAAATACAGATACAAAAAATACAGATTCAACCATTGTGTGTGTGTGTGTGTTTCAGGTCCAGACCCATTATGCGCTTGGAAACAAAGGTAATTTACAGCCCATCTAAAATCCCAACCAGTGAATCAGACTGCCCAAAGACACTGGCAAGCACTCTGAAAGTGTGCTTCACCATGAGAGCATACAATCATGCTATAACAGGTTAATGTATAAGCTGATTATATACTTCAATAAAGTGTTGGAGCCCTGAAAGCTATTTTACATGACATATCTGAATGTTTTTATTTTTGGCTTCATATGACCATTTACTTGTGCATTTCTTCATTTGCAAGTAGCTTTGAATAAAAGTGTCTAAGGGAATACTGAAAAAATATAATGAATACATTCTCTAGATTTGGCTGCAAATATTAATTACACCATAAAGCTGGATGCCAAGCGAGAAAAATTTCGAGCATTCTTTTCGCCCCAAAACCGCGTCCTCGGTGATAAGATGACTATTAAGAAGACGGAAATCTGCAACGATCATCATTTCTTCATAGATGTAAGCCTTAAATGCCACTGTAATGCAACTGATAAGATTGTCTATGATATGGATTGAAGGCTTAGACCTGCGACTAAGAAATAACATTACTGAGTAAACATGCATGATAATAATGAAATCCTAGGGTGTTATGTTATTAATATTGCTTTTTACACTACTTATCTCAAATTAATTTTTGTTTATTCAGAAGATGCTCTAAAACAGTTGTTCATCAATTTACATTCATATTTGAGGGTCTTCCATATAAGATAATATAAAATGATAATCCTGGTTGTTGGGAAAATGTATATAATTAAAATGTTCTTGTCTTAATCAGGTTTGTTCAGAAGATGCACTGAACCCGTTGTCCAATCAGTTAACTTTCATATTTGAGGGCATTCCATCTAGCATGCAACGCTTGAGGCCAATACTCCTACCAGAGATAAAGAACACTACGGATTACAATGTAAGAATTCATTTTTCATATTGGGAGCCATATCATAAACTGTATATGTTTGTGCTATCTATCTTAAAAATAAATGCCAAATGGGTTGATATTTTGTTATTTCATGTAATGACATTCATACTTTTTGCAGTTTAAATGGTTTAATGCAAAATGTGTAATTCCAATAGTATGGAATAGAATTGTGGGTGTACACGTGAAAAAGCTATGAATTCAACAGAAAACACATCTGTTGTTTTGATTTTAATATTTATTTAGAAAAAATGCATTAACACAAAAGATCACAATGCTTCATTTTGCAGTGAAATGTAGTTGTAATGCAAAAATAATTGTGTTTCATCGGCTGTGTGAATTGTTTTGAGAGCATTGATTATATCTTGGCAAAATATGAAAAATCGTTCAAGAAAAACTGTAAACCATAACAGGCATATTATGTGGTAAATCAAGCATGCAAGTGACGAATATTGAGTAAAAATTCACATTAAATCCGACCTGTCTGTTCAGACTGAAGGCACGTCGGAGCAAATCTGATAGGAATCTCATTTATTTTCACAAATGAAAGTGTCCCTGATTGGATTTGAAAAAGTTAGATTCAAAATGTTTGTGGCTGTTCATCTAATTCACAGATCCACATGTGAGTGAAACAATCAGATTCGTCCACATTCAGCTGCAGTGTGAACATAGCCATTGCAAATTCACTGCACGCTTTAAATACTGAAGAATGTCACAAACAAATGCAGAAAACATAGACTCTAATGTCTCCATTTGGGGAGGCCAACAGATTTTCCAATCATACAATATAAACATGCTATATATTTCATGTTGTGTCATACAGTATAGTGTACATGCTGTCCTTTCATTTATCTTACGCTACATGATTAAACAAAGTACTCACATTAACACCTAAGATTTTTAAGTAATTTTAAGTAAGTTTAAAGGTGGGGTATGTGATTTGCAAAACGGCCGGCAGATTTTGAAAATACACAACTCTAAGGTCCTGCCTTCTCTCCTCCAACGCTGGCCCTGACTCCACCCATTCGAAAAACATGGACGCGCAATCATGCACGAGCGAAAACTCAGATGCGCGAGAGCGAGCCAGGCTAGCATAGGTTGGAGCTGATTTTCTCATAACTGTAAAAAAAAAAAGAACATAGCCAGCCCTGGCGTCTGTACAGCGGTCTTCTATTCAAAACAGGATTCATAGAAATGTGGAACAACCCCACTAGCACTATAAAAGCTCTATTCTCCATACATAAATACAATCGCTCACATCAGCTTCCTCCCCAAACAGGTTGTTTAGCTAGCTAGTTCATCATATGGCTGGGCTATAACGTTAGAACAGCTACAATTCTCATGCGCATATCGTCAGTAAAGACAGTTCCCTGATTAAATACTACTAGTTAATCGGCTTCTCACCTGTCAAGCAGAAAAAATGCCACAGCCGCATCTGTTGGTAGTCCTTCAGTTGCCGCCAACGTTTAAAAGCATCGCCTAGAACGACCCTTGTTTTTGACCTTTCTCTTTCGCCGTTTTCTTCGCAATTGCTCTCTCGAAAATAGATTTTCTTTTCTGTGATGGTGTCTTGTCTGCCATTCTACAAACGGAAGCAACTACACCTTCTCCTTCTCTCTCTCTCTCTCTCTCTCTCTCTCTCTCTGTACCGGGGCGACTTGCACTTCCTGTTACTGGGTCACGAGCTTTGAGTATGCGCACGAACGGGACACGCGCCAGGGTGGTGGGGGGTGGGGGGCATGGTACGACCGTTTGATTGACACATTTTCTGTCCAATGATTCTAGATGGTCTTGAAAATGATCGGCTGGAGTTTTTCGAGTCCTGCCCGTTCCACAGATGATTAAATTGCTTAATTTTCATTTCAGTGCTTCTAATTTACAGCCAGTAAGAGGGTTAGGAATAGGATTTCAAGTTATTTTGAAAAAATGGTCAAAAAAGAAAATCACATACCCCACCTTTAAGTAACATAAAAAATGTGATAAATGTACTTATGTACAGTACTTTTTTTAAATGTATCTTTGCATATATATATATATATATAAATCAGTTTAAAAGTTTACAATTTTGTTTTAAATATTGTTGGGCTCTCCCTTTGGACTGCAGTTGGATTTTGAGATAAACTGTGGAACTGATAACGTCTGTGTCGATGAAATCAGAATGGATTTCAATTTCTCTGGGTGAGTTCATTAAACTACACTAATGGTGGAGAAAGCAACAATGACAAAAGATTACTCATTGTTTATTTAAATCATTATTTTTTTGTTTATCTGATACAGATCTACAAATATAGAGGTTGGGAATATGCAGGAGATTAATGTGACCGTGTTTGTGGAGAACAGAGGAGAGAACTCATACAACACTGACTTCACCCTCAAATACCCCTTTGGACTTTCCTACAGGAGAATCACCTCGAAACAGGTAAAACCAGACTGGAAAAATTTTGAAAGCAATTCTTAATACAACAATGATGATTTTATATAACACATATATATATATATATATACAGTGGGTACGGAAAGTATTCAGACCCCCTTAAATGTTTCACTCTTTGTTATATTGCAGCCATTTGCTAAAATCATTTAAGTTCCTTTTTTTTCCTCATTATTGTACACACAGCACCCCATATTGACAGAATAACACAGAATTGCTGACATTTTTGCACATTTATTAAAAAAGAAAAACTGAAATATCACATGGTCCTAAGAATTCAGACCCTTTGTTCAGTATTTAGTAGAAGCACCCTTTTGATCTAATACAGCCATGAGTCTTTTTGGGAAAGATGCAACAAGTTTTTCACATCTGGATTTGGGTATCCTCTGCCATTCCTCCTTGCAGATCCTCTCCAGTTCTGTCAGGTTGGATGGTAAACGTTGGTGGACAGCCATTTTCAGGTCTCTCCAGAGATGCTCAATTGGGTTTAAGTCAGGGCTCTGGCTGGGCCATTCAAGAACAGTCACAGAGTTGTTGTGAAGCCACTCAACATATTGTGAGCGGTGTGCTTAGGGTCATTGTCTTGTTGGAAGGTGAACCTTCGGCCCAGTCTGAGGTCCAGAGCACTCTGGAGAAGGTTTTCGTCCAGGATATCCCTGTACTTGGCCGCATTCATCTTTCCCTCGATTGCAACCAGTCATCCTGTCCCTGCAGCTGAAAAACACCCCCACAGCATGATGCTGCCACCACCATGCTTCACTGTTGAGACTGTATTGGACAGGTGATGAGCAGTGCCTGGTTTTCTCCACACATACCGCTTAGAATTAAGGCCAAAAAGTTCTATCTTGGTCTCATCAGACCAGAGAATATTATTTATCACCATCTTGGAGTCCTTCAGGTGTTTTTTAGCAAACTCCATGTGGGCTTTCATCTGTCTTGCACTGAGGAGAGGCTTCCGTCGGGCCACTTTGCCATAAAGCCCCGACTGGTGGATGGCTGTAGTGATGGTTGACTTACTACAACTTTCTCCCATCTCCCGACTGCATCTCTGGAGCTCAGCCACAGTGATCTTTGGGTTCTTCTTTACCTCTCTCACCAAGGCTCTTCTCCCCCGATAGCTCAGTTTGGGCGGACGGCCAGCTCTAGGAAGGGTTCTGGTCATCCCAAACGTCTTCCATTTAAGGATTATGGAGGCCACTGTGCTCTTACGAACCTTAAGGGCAGCAGAAATTTTTTTGTAACCTTGGCCAGATCTGTCCCTTGCCACAACTGTCTCTGAGCTCTTCAGGCAGTTCCTTTGACCTCATGATTCTCATTTGCTCTGACATGCATTGTGAGCTGTAAGGTCTTATATAGACAGGTGTGTGGCTTTCCTAATCAAGTCCAATCAGTATAATCAAACACAGCTGGACTCAATTGAAGGTGTAGAACCATCTCAAGGATGATCAGAAGAAATGGACAGCACCTGAGTTAAATATATGAGTGTCACAGCAAAGGGTCTGAATACTTAGGACCATGTGATATTTCAGTTTTTCTTTTTTAATAAATGTGCAAAAATGTCAACAATTCTGTGTTTTTCTGTCAATATGGGGTGCTGTGTTTACAATAATGAGGAAAAAAAATGAACACATGATTTTAGCAAATGGCTGCAATATAACGAAGAGTGAAAAATGTAAGGGGGTATGAATACTTTCCGTACCCACTGTATGTGTATATATATATATATATATATATATATATATATATATATATATATATATATATATATTACTGTATATAAACATACATAGGGCAGAGTGGAGTGTACATCGGATGATGGTGAGCAAGGGGTTTCACTGGGAGAGACCATCTGCCACATCAGTAGCCCCATCTTCAAAACCAATGCTCAGGTGAACACACCCGTGACACAAACATATATGTACTTAAATGCAATGTAGTTAGACTTTGAAAAGACAAAAGTATTTTTAATTTAATGGCTGTGACGGTCATCTTCAACAGACTCAAGACATTTATTTAAGACATTTAAGACTTAAGACATTCGATTTGATTGATCTTCTCCTCATTCTGGATTTTTCCCAATTATAGGCTGTGTTTGAGATTACATACATTATTAATAAAGAAAGTATGTTTGGCCAAAATGTGACATTTAGTGCTTTGATCAAAAGGTAAGGCGCCTTTTTTTGTTGTGCTCGTTTGGAAAAAAATTTTTTTACCTTCATTACTAGAAGACTGCTCACATATCAGAAACTGATCAATGTAACAACTAATCAAAACCCTCCATCACTTACAGTGGGAATATACACTCTGCCAACAGTCAATTGTCCAAAGAGAAAACCATTGGTGTAAAATATGCCATCTACATTGCCTTGATAAGGTCAGTAACCTGCTCCTTTATTATGTTTCTGTACCTACAGTACCTTTGTTTACCCTGACTAGTGCAATTCTCTTTCTTCGTTTTATATTGCAAGGCATGAAAATACCAGCATCCACATTAATTTTACAGCAGGGAAAAATCAACTTCAGAGACCAGTGCAACAAATATTAAAGGTATTGGTTCAAGTGCAGTATCATGAACTATCATCTATCATCTCCATTTTCAGATAAATATCCTGTTACACTCTAACACACTTTCTTGCTTAACATCCTTTCTTTCTTTCAGGTTGAAAATGAACTAAGAGAATTAATGTTCAAAGTTTTCATCAGAGTTCCAGTAAAACTGGGAGATATTGACATCTGGAAAAATTCTAATTTACAAGTACATCACTTTCCTTATTTCTTGTCTTAGAGGCTATATTTCAGTTCTTTGAACTGAATGTTTTCTTGCTCTGTACACCCATTATATAGCTGCATCACTCTTTATTGCTAAGGGACTTAGGATGGATAATGTCACAAAGGTTTTACATTGTGGTACAATTTACCTTCTCCCCAATGGCATCAGGTCATGCCATATTTGCTTAAAATGTGTTAAATAAAACTAGAATTGAAGTAGTCTTTTTTTACAGATTCCAGACTGTAAGAAGATGAAGCTAGAGCAACCTGTAGTTACCAATTTTATGGAAGTTATCAAAAAGCAACGTGTGGTGGTGAGCCCCCACACACACACACACACACACACACATAATGTTTCTTTTTTTACATGTACTATACTGTTTACCTTTTTCTCAATTTACTTTCCTCAATTTATTCATATTGTGTGTTAAGCATGTTACAGGCATAGTTCACCCCAAAAATATAAATTACGTCATAATTTACACTCCCTCATGTTGTTCCTAACCAGTATGGCTTTATGAGAAGTATGCCTGTATGAGAAGATGTTAGGTATATTGTTAGTCTCAGTCATAATTCACTTTCATTGCATTTTATTTTTCATACAATGAAAGCAAATGGTTACCTAAATTAACCACCTGCCTAGCATCGCCTTGCGTGGTCCATGGAAGGAAGAAAGTCATACTGGTTTGGATCAATATGTGAGGATGAGTGATGAGATGAAAGAATTGTAATATCTTAGACATCTCTCTTGACCTCTTTGTCAGAACTGCTCTGTGGCAGCGTGTGAAGTGTTCAGTTGTGATGTAAATCTCCTGAAACATGAAAAGAAACTCTATTTTCTATCTGACAATGTGAGCTCTGGATGGATTGAGCAGGTAAACACATTTTAATGGATAAAAAAACAGTATATTTATCAGTTTTTTAAATCTCTGCCTAATTAATCTATATCATGGTAATTTTTCTACATCTCAGACTGGGCTCAGAGCTGCTGTTTTTCAGTTGATCAGTACAGTATCTATGGATTATGACAGGAGCAAATACGTTTTCTTCTCCACTGATTCTCAACACACTGCTCCAACTGTCCAGGTAATTTTGTGAAAGTTCATGTTCAAGTTTAATGAACCATTGCTTTAAACAGACTTTATTCTGCATGACAAATATTGCTAATAAAATGAACTGAACAAAACTAAACATTTGCATTTATGTTACATGAAATAAAAAGATAAGGCCTGAAAACCTTAGTGTCAAAAATGAGTGCCAACTTGTGGTAATGATGTAGAAATGTAGAATGTATGAATATGGGTGTAAAACATTTAAGGATGGGCAAGGAGGAGGCAAGAACCAGCTTGTCAATATAAATGATAATTTAATTAAACTCAAAACAAAACTCACAAACATAAACACACACATGGCGGACATGCCCGTAATTCTCTCTCTCTCAAACCATCGTCACTGGCCACCTTTATCCCTCGCGCGCCTCAGGCCGATTGGGGACCGGGCACCCGATATTCCGCCCCAGCCCCGCCTCCCTCCACTCCACAATGGGCATAAATGTTTTTCATACAGCACTAAACTAGACACGTTCTCTTTCTCAGGATGTGACTGTGCAGTTATGCAGTATTTTGTGACCAAAACACCCCAGTTCAAATTGTAAAAAGAATCATAAAGAAAAATATCATTTCTGGTAGACAACAGACAAACGTCTCATGTCTGATCCCATCACTGCTTCTATAAGCATGACGTACACAAAAACTCTATATCAGCTCTTATCTTATGCTGTTTTCTTTAAAATGAGCCACTTTTCTACTTGTCTGTGAGCTTCCTTAGGTAATCCAATGTTAATAATCCAATAATCCAGAACAAAATGCTGTCCTGCAGCAAAATCACGATGGTAAATATACTAGACTACCGATTAGGAAATATTATATTATACATACATCACGAGTACCGATATCAGCAAAGGCACCTAGATTAAGCTTCTAGTTCACTCTGAAGCCGAGATATTTGACCATAGAGTGCATGAGATCACAACATAGATTGGATGCCTATAGAGGAGCACATGGCGAGTGCTCATCTATGTTAGAGCGCCATCTGCATTTCAGATCTGCAAATTGTGATAGACAGTCATAGAGGAAAATGTATTTTGCTTAGTAGGCCTACTTTCTTACGGTGGCCCAGCAAAGAATTGCTGAAAATACAACAGAAATAAACTACAGCACAAAGAATTGTCTGTATCTGTTGCTACGGCAAAATGATCTGTATCTGTATTGGTATAGAACCGGATGTGTTTGTGGCTTAGACCGGAAGTCCGTCTAAATTAAACAAAATACACATTTTTTATTTAACACTATTGCATATTAAATAGAGTTATATATGTAACTATTTTACAGAAATGTAACTTTTATTGTTTTTTTTTACTAGATGAAGCTGAATATGTAAGCTATTTTCTGTAATAACGTTTAGGAATATTCTGCATAGAGGTACACTCTGTGGAGCATTTAATCCTCTATGGAGCATTTAAAAAACGTTTAGAATAAAGGATTAACCATATAATTATCTTAATTGGTGATGTGGATGTAAATATGGTCAACTTTAAAACACGGACAGAGGAGCTCCACTGTGAAATGCAAACAAAGTTGCGGGGCCATATGATTTGAAATTTCATTGATAAGATTTACATTTGAGGAATATTGGCTTCAAAGACTAATTTTGTTGCCATTTTAGATATGTTTACTTAAAATATTGGTTTATCCTTGTGCTTCTTTCATAATCGTTTTAATTAATAATTTTTCTATTATTCGGATGAATTTGTTATTTATTAATTCGATATTAATGCCTTTCCGAATAAGTTATTCAACTTCTGGCACATCACTAACGGAAATAAACCACACTACATGGAAATAAGCCACAAAACAACAGAAAAGCCACATCACAACGTTAAAGGAAAAGTTCACCCAAACATGAAAACACTTTCATCATTTACTCACGTCATGCTATTCCAGATGTGTAAGACACTTTCTCTCTTCTGTTGAACACAAATTAAGATTTTTAGAAGAGTATCTCAGCTCTGTAGGTCCATACAATGCAAGTGAATGAGTACCAACATTTTTAAGCTACAAAAACACAAAAAGGCAGCATAAAAGTTATCCACACGACTCCAGTGGGTAAATCAATATCTTCATATGCGATATGATAGGTGTGAGAAACAGATCAATATACAAACCTACATTTACTATAAATATCTTACTATAAATCAAATAAAAACATCTTACTACCAAGCTTAAGGACTCATCCTTTTTTCCATTTCTGCAGATTAATACCCAAGTGGAGGTGTATGAGGAGGTGGACCTCACAAAAGAGATCATTGGTGGAGTAATCGGTGGACTGCTGCTTATGGCTCTCATCACATTAGCTCTTTATAAGGTGCATATATATCACCATCATAATATCAGTTCAATTAATCAATCAAACTTTAATTTAAACTGTCTACACAGTCAAAAATGTACTTACAGCATGCATGTGTCTCTGCAATAGCTACTGTTTATTTTTCTTCTGTTACAAGGCTGGGTTCTTCAAAAGCCAATACAAGCAGATGCTGCAAGATGCACAGGGGGAGGAGCCAGCACAATAATGTCAACATCTACAAATGTAGTCAAAATTTTAGTTATAAGTTTTATGAGAAGTTCTAAGATACTGTATAAATTGTATTCTGTAAACTAGGTGATAGTTTGCTTAAAGGGATAGTTCACCCAAAAATGAAAATTCTCTCATCATTTATTCACCCTCATGCCAAGTCACGTATATGAATTTCTTTCTTCTTCTGAAAACAATCAAAGATTTTTTAGAAGAATATCTAAACTCTGTAGGTCCATACAATGTAAGTGAATGGTGATCAAAACTTTGAATCTCCAAAAATCACATAAAACCATCATAAAAGTAATCTATACTACTCCAGTGGTTAAATCCGTTTCTTCAGAAGTGAAATGATAGGAGTGAATGAGAAACGGTTCAGTGTTTTAGTCATTGATCTGTTTTAGTCCTGAAAATATGGATATAATCACCAGAGTCTACCAGAGATTTCTTTTATGCTGCCTTTGTGGTTTTGGAAATTCACATTTCTGGACACAATTCACTTGCATTGTATGGAGATACAGAGCTGAAATATTATCTAAAAAAATCTTTATTTTTGTTCTGCCGAAGAAGAAAAGAAACACATCTGGGATGGCATGAGGGTGTATTTAGAAATGACATCAGAAATGACATGATGAGAGAATTTTCATTTTTGGGTGAACTATCCATTTAAATATTGATTAGTTTTGTTGTTTCGTAACATATGATCTCTTTAATCACGGGAAGTAAGACATTTATTTGGCCTGCTTTAAAACATTTTATTAGGAAGAAAACTAAACAAATCTTGAGCTTATTGCTAATCATTGCATCATGAGTGGATCAGTGAGGTCAACGAGTTACCACCAAGAAAATATTTGGCTTCTTTTGTGTTAGAAAACTGATTAAAAACGTGTGAACCATTACAGAAATATTTGACTGCTTATGCAGGGTTGTTTCTCTCTTTTTTTACAGCTTGGAAATTTCTTTTTCTGTTTCTAAGTAGATTTCCAGATAAATGGTATTTTGAGCTCTGGTTGTATTTTGGGGAGAAAAAAAAGGTTATTGTACCGGCTTCATACTTCACATGCTAAACTGCTTCTTTTCAATGTTTATATTATTATGAGTGAAGTGTAAAAAGTGTAATACAAAATTCAAAGATTTATAAATAAAGTATTACATCAAAGGTTTGATCATAAATGTTTTTTTCTAAATAGAGAAGCATATGAAATTCACATAAAACACAATTAAATATAAATACAAATGTGTTAAAAGTTAGAGCTTGTGTCAGTGTTTATAAAATAATGATTGTACTACCATCCTACACAAAACTCAAAATGAAACAAAATATCAGTAAAATAGTTATAATGGGTCTAAAGGCACACCTTAAAGAAAATCAGCTTTTTTTCTGGTCGCAAATTGTATCAAGGCTGAATAAAAGCATGTAATTTTATTGAATATTGATGGAGCAACAAGATTTGTGTGAAAATAAATAATAACTGAATATTGTTTTGAATATATTTTTAAAGGTGTCACCACCTTTCCTCATGGAAGCCTTTTTCCCCACACTTGGGGTAAATGGCTCCCATAAGGGTTCAAATTATATCATATAAATATAGAGACAATAGTTAAAGGGCAACACTTTTTAACTTAAGCAAATACTTTTGAGACATTCTTTTCTGAGTAACCAATTAAGATTATATAAAAACAACCATGTCCGAAAGGGGTTATCCATTTCCTGTTAATTTCAATCACATTTGGCATTTCATAACATCTTAAGCATTTCATATATTAATCTCTATTGCAATTGGATCAGTCAATGTGAGCCCACTTTGAAAATTTTTCATCATTCTATTTACACCACTTAAGAAAAGCAATGTATGTCGTGGGGGCCTTTAGCCCATGCAAAAGATGGGATTTTTACCCCAAATACTATCAGTTTATTTAAAAACGTTTTCTTTTAATCAACTTAAACAAAACTGAAAATGATAATACGATTTTTTGTCAAAAAACGAATGTGACAATTTCAAATATTTTTTTAAATGATTAAATATTAGATCAAATAACCTCAAAATAAAAGTTTAGAAATTGCACGCAATGATCTCATGGATCAGGAACATTTTGCAGTGCATAGTGACAAACAGGCGTTAAGGAAATTACTCTGAACGTTTTAATTGCTGTTTAGTGTTTTGGGAAAAATTAAATCAAAAGAGCCTTTTCCCCAAGCAGTGCCCCTTTACAGTTTATTGTAATGGATTTACACATTTTACCAAACTATGGTAAATTTTCTCAAAACAGTTAATACAGTCAACTAAATTAAATATGAATTGTCCTTTACAAATTGTACATTTTTCTTCATCATTTTCTCAATTCACTACACACTAAATTCTTTGAGAATCAGTTTTTATACATTTATAGATTTTATAAATTTCTCCAAACTTTAGTTAATGCTCTCAAAAAAATTCACACAGCCAACAAAACAGATACTTAATTTTGAAATACAACTACATTTCACAGCATAATGAAGGACCATATTCTTTTCTAATAATGCATTTATTAAAACCAAATACTAACACCAGAACTATAGATGTGTTCTCTATTGAATTCAAAACCTATTCAGCACAACTCTACTATTGAAATAACACATTTATCATGAAACTCCACTATAAAGAGCCTTAACCATGTGTTCTGAAAAATGTGGCTGAACTTCGAGATGCGTGGAGAACTGCGATTGCCCAGCAGTTCTCCACGGTGAAGAAACAGACGGAGGCCATCTCGCATATCCTGCCCCACCGCAAGCCTGCCGCCATGGGCCATGCCCCGTCTGCTCGCCGAGGACAGGGGTTGATGCATATGAGACCGCTTCAGCACTGGCTTCAGACTCAAGTCCCGAGACGAGCATGGCGCCACGGCACGCACCGGGTAACACTCACTCCCGCCTGCCGCCAAACATTCAAACCCTGGACAGACCTCTACTGCAGCAGCTGTCCCGAAGCGTCCTGGTCACGACCGACGCCTCCAGATCGGGTTGGGACACCGTGTGCAACGGGCATGCAGCCGCGGGTCGTTGGAAAGGGGCCCCGCTGCGCTGGCACATCAATTGCCTACAGTTGCTGACTGTTTTCTTTGCCTTGCGGAAGTTTCTCCTGTTAGTTTGAGACAAACATGTCCTAGTCAGGTCAGACAGCACCACCGCGGTAGCGTACATAAATCACCAAGGAGGCGTATGCTCCCGCCACATGTCACGACTCGCCCGTCGTCTCCTCCTTTGGAGCCAGCCATGACTCAAGTCGCTGCATGCCACTCACATCCCTGACGACCTCAATGTGATAGCGGACATGCTGTCACGACAACGCTGGCCCGGTGGAGAGTGGAGACTTCACCGCCAGTCGGTTCAGCTGATTTTGGAACAATTCGGCAAGGCCCAAGTAGACCTGTTTGCCTCCCGAGAGACCTCCCACTGCCCGCTCTGGTATGCCCGAACAGAGGCTCCCCTCGGGGCAGACGCGCTGGCACACAGCTGGCCCTCGGGGCTGCGCAAGTACGCATTTCCCCCAGTCAGAATTCTTGCACAGGTGCTGTGCAAGGTCAGGAAGGACGAGGAACAAGTCACCCTAGTGGCTCCTTACTGGCCCACCCAGTCCTGGTTCTCGGACCTCGTACTCTTCGCGACAGCCCGTTCCCAGCGAATTCCCCTGAGGAAAGACCTTCTTTCTCAGGAACGGGGCACGCTCTGGCATCCGCACCCAGACCTCTGGAACCTCCACGTCTGGCCCCTGGACGGGACGCGGAAGATCTAGCTGATCTACCACCTGCCATCGTAGACACGATCACCCAAGCCAGAGCCCCCTCTACTAGGCAACTTTACGCCCTGAAGTGGCGCTTGTTCGCGAATTGGTGTTCTTCCCGGGCTGAAGACCCACAGAGGTGTGCAGTTAGGTCAGTGCTCCTATTTCTGCAGGAGAGGTTGGAGAGGAGGCTGTCCCCTTCCACCTTGAAGGTGTATGTTGCTGCTATCGCGGCCAACCATGACGCAGTAGATGGCAAGTCTTTGGGTAAGCACGATGTGGCAGCGGGGGCGTGGTCAAGCGCCCGTCGGGGAGAGGAAGCGGTAAGGGCACTTGCACCTGACCTAAATCATGTCTAACACCTGTCTCTAATTCCAGTGAGCACTGGGAGAGCGGCATAAAAGCAGCGACAGAACCTCCAGAGAGGAGGGAGAGAATGACAAGGGAACCCAGTGTTCCCAAGAGAGACTTACAATTGCTGTACAAGTGTGTTAAAAATATTAAAAACCCTGTTACCTGGGGAGTGATAAAAACCCTGTTTCCTGTGTTTTCCCTCTCTTGAAGTGAGAGTGTTCCACACACGACTTAATCATCAGGTTCCTAAATCCTTCCCGGCCAAGCCTGTTCCCCTCCTGGGATCTCTCAGTGGTCCTCACGGGCCTTCAGAGACCCCCCTTTGAGCGACTAGAATCAGTTGGACTCAGGATGCTGATGGACTGGCCGGGTGGATTGCTTGCACCTAGCGCCCTTTCGCTCGGTTGAGGTACAACTGTGAGCTTTCTCTCCCAGGAGATTCCGTATATTCGGATCCCTGGATGATTCCTCCCTAGCCCTGTGGGTTCACAATTCGGAGGAGGAATTTGCTGACCCAATCCACTGCGGGTACTCAAATCTAACCTGTACTGGAATAGGTGCTCCACAGGTCGGGACTCCTGCTTGGACTCCTTCTGTGTGTATTTTCGGCGGTACGGACCCTTTGCGAGTGGACCCGCATCTCCCTTAGGCAGTTCCAGCTGCCCTCCGGTCGCCGTGCTGTAGCAACTCCCCCCTCCTTGAGGCTGAGGGGCGGGGTATGCAAATACTGTCTGCCTAATTCTCATTGGCCTTTTTTCATAGATCAGAGGCATATTCGACGCTCAAGAGAGACCTCTAGTGTTGCTTCTTTGACACAACGTCTCATTCCCTCCATCAGGGAATGGAGGTTCCGTAAAGGTGCGTACACACTGCCAGCGACTTTGTCGCTGCAGGTCGCCAGTGGCTGGCGGTGAAGTCGTTAGTGGGCGTTCCAACTATTGGTTGCCTAGTAACGTTTATAAATGACATTCACGGATGTCATTCCATTGCTGTTGACAGCGAATCTCTTTTCTTGCCACTAAAAACAAACATTTTGGGGGGAAAAGACTAAATATAAATGGAATCAGTACATAAAATGCTTTATATCAAAGATGAATGAGAAACAAGGCGTGCTGTTTGCCATAGCGTCTGTTTATCTGCGGCGAAAATGCAAATGCCGGTCTGTCTGGGTCCATAAAATCCCCGCGATCTCAGATACACCTTTCCACGCAGTATTTTTCTTAAAAATGTCCTTGTACGTGGGAAGAGACATATCATAGAGCACTGGAAAATTTCTAACAGCAAGAATTAGCCTTTCATCCATCTTTCCGTTACTGCAGGAGCTGAGAGAGAGAAGGATCACGTGAGCTCTCCCGTCTTCTCTCCTATTGGCTGTCGCTTCCGTTAGTCGCTCTTCATTTGAATAAAGTTGAACTTGTCTCAACTTTGTCGCGTCGCTGGACACACCCACATCTAGCGCCAACGGTCGCGACAGCTCGTGTTGCCGGAAGTCGCTGTGCTCTCATTGAAAATGAATGGTATGGAGTCGCTGTCGCGCGCGATGTCGCTGGCAGTGTGTACGCACCTTAACCTAGATGTTATTGTGGACATGTATTGTGGCATGCAGACCAGTGCCGTTCCCCCTCTTCTTTTTTTTTTTAAACTGAAGTTTAAATCATCATGTATCCTGTAATAATAGAATAAGTACCCCGTGGTTAAAAAATACCTAGGCCTATATATACACTCACCTAAAGGATTATTAGGAACACCTGTTCAATTTCTCATTAATGCAATTATCTAATCAACCAATCACATGGCAGTTGCTTCAATGCATTTAGGGGTGTGGTCCTGGTCAAGACAATCTCCTGAACTCCAAACTGTATGTCTTAATGGGAAAGAAAGGTGATTTAAGCAATTTTGAGCGTGGCATGGTTGTTGGTGCCAGACAGGCCGGTCTGAGTATTTCACAATCTGCTCAGTTACTGGGATTTTCACGCACAACCATTTCTAGGGTTTACAAAGAATGGTGTGAAAAGGGAAAAACATCCAGTGTGCGGCAGTCCTGTGGGCGAAAATGCCTTGTTGATGCTAGAGGTCAGAGGAGAATGGGCCGACTGATTCAAGCTGATAGAAGAGCAACTTTGCCTGAAATAACACTCGTTACAACCGAGGTATGCAGCAAAGCATTTGTGAAGCCACAACACGCACAACCTTGAGGCGGATGGGCTACAACAGCAGAAGACCCCACCGGGTACCACTCATCTCCACTACAAATAGGAAAAAGGCTACAATTTGCAAGAGCTCACCAAATTTGGACAGTTGAAGACTGGAAAAATGTTGCCTGGTCTGATGAGTCTCGATTTCTGTTGAGACATTCAGATGGTAGAGTCAGAATTTGGCGTAAACAGAATGAGAACATGGATCCATCATGCCTTGTTACCACTGTGCAGGCTGGTGGTGGTGGTGTAATGGTGTGGGGGATGTTTTCTTGGCACACTTTAGGCCCCTTAGTGCCAATTGGGCATCGTTTAAATGCCACGGCCTACCTGAGCATTGTTTCTGACCATGTCCATCCCTTTATGGCCACCATGTACCCATCCTATGATGGCTACTTCCAGCAGGATAATGCACCATGTCACAAAGCTCGAATCATTTCAAATTGGTTTCTTGAACATGACAATGAGTTCACTGTACTAAAATGTTCCCCACAGTCACCAGATCTCAAACCAATAGAGCATCTTTGGGATGTGGTGGAACGGGAGCTTCGTGCCCTGGATGTGCATCCCACAAATCTCCATCAACTGCAAGATGCTATCCAATCAATATGGGCCAACATTTCTAAAGAATGCTTTCAGCACCTTGTTGAATCAATGCCACGTAGAATTAAGGCAGTTCTGAAGGCGAAAGGGGGTCAAACACAGTATTAGTATGGTGTTCCTAATAATCCTTTAGGTGAGTGTATACCGTAATATCTATGTATATTATTACAAAAAGCTATGCAGTGTATGTTCTTGCTAAATTGCTTGCAAACGTAAGATTATTGTTTAGCATAGTAGGTCATACATACCACGTAATATATATAATATATAATATTAGAATAGTTACCCCTTAGTTATTAAATACTTATAGTATAAATAATTTTTATTTTTCAATGTTGTTTAGCATTATAGGTCATAAATACCACGTAATATTAGAATATTTACCCCTTAGTTATAAATTACTTATAGTATATATAATTTGTAATTTTACATGTTGTTACCCTTTTATTCCTCAAACTTTGCATATTGTTCCCTTATACCTACACATAAGTAATTTATAGGTACACTATTATTACAAAAAGGTACGCAGTAAATTCTGTTTACTTACGCTGTAAATTTGCGGGCTGTAATTAAAGCGTTACCGAATATTTAAATAAAAACATATTAATAAACTTTACTGTGATTATTAACTGATTGAAATCTGCTGTATACGTAAAGTTAATAAATAATAGAAGAAAGATGCATGGTGATAGTCCAGGGGACTGTTTATCACACCCCAGTGTCACCATCAACTCACCCTTAAAGGTGACTGAGAGGGAGCCTCTCCAAAATGGGCCCTTTGTAATCTCATTCATCTCTATGGGTTAATACTCCATGTTCACTGGTGAATAACATGGGAACGCCACAGTAAAAATGTTTAAGACTTTGCAAGGTGATAGCCCAGAGGACTGGTTATCATCCCCCAGTATCAGCTTTAAATCAACCTTAAAGATGACTGAGAAATAGCCCCTCTATATGAGACTTTTATTCTTTTTTATATTTTTGGGTTGATATGTCAAGTTCACAGGTGCCTAATTTAGGAACGTCAAAGTAAAAATGTTTGAAACTTTGCGTGGTGTTAGTCCAGGGGACTGGTTATCATCCCACAGTGTCACCACCAACTCACCCTTAAAGATAACTGAGAGGGAGCCTCTCCAAAATGGACCCTACGTAATCTCACTCATGTCTATGGGTTAATATTCCATGTTCACGGGTGAATAATGTAGGAACCCCACAGTAAAAATGTTTGAAACGTTGCATGGTGATAGTCCAGGAGACTGGTTATCATCCCCCAGTGTCAGCTTTAACTCACCCTAAATGTTGACTGAGAAACATCGACTCCAAATAGAACCTAATGTTGGCCCTTTCATCTCTATATTGACAAGACTGTAGTGGCCTCTAGCGGTCATATGTTTGGATTAACTTTCTTAGAATTAAGTGTTGTTCAATGTGTAACTAATATGGTGTTAAATAAATAAAGGAATAATTAAATAAATACAAAAATAAAATTAAACTGTCAACATGAAGAAAACAACACATTGAAACAGTAACTACAGGCTGCTGTAACAGTAGAGAGCAGAGCTGTATAATCTAACATAGGGACCAGACAATTATTTAAAATTAATTATAGGAGCACATGTATGGTGTTATGATATCTCGTACAATGTACGTGTTATTCTTATTATTCTTTTGTATTAAATTCAAATTGATATTTTATTGATTTATCAAATAATGTAAACAAATTTGACATGATTGACACGCTTAGGCCTATAAATTCCACATGTAAAGAATGTAAAAATGTGCCTTTTAATTGTGATATTTCATTACCTTTTCTATCACACCACAGCTTCATATGGTCCAAAATTAAAGAATGCATCTCAAGTTTCTATTTATTTTTATAGGACATTGCATTATCTGTCAAACCACAGCATCATATATGCGATAAAAAAGAAGGGTTTATTCATTTTAAACGGACGGAAAAACGGCACGGCCCCTTTAAGACAAGCATGAATGTGAAGCTGGAAAACGTGGAATCTCGCGTCTTTTAAAGGTGCTGTATGTAAAATTCAGAAACCCATGTAATTAATGACACTTGTGGCCGTTAAGAGAACTACAGGGACAGGAGCGTTGACCAAAACAATGACGTAATGCACAAAGAGTTTGAACGTGATACACTGGTATCATGCTGACAGATGAGGTTGCATAGTTAAAATTACACAGTTATGATTGTTTTAATACAAACTTTGAGACTGTATATTATATTTGATTCTCCAGTGCTGGAACAGGGCTAAAATAAAGTGTGGATATAGGTCTGACTATGCGAGACTGTAGTTTGAAGTAATCACTTTTCTTTGCATGACACATTGACTGCATTTATACGATGCCAATATCGGCGTTAGCTAACTAGCCAGCTTTATCAATAGCTGTTAGCAAAATTTGGTGAATGATGACAGTAGCTGTTTATAAAATAGACAGTACATTATAAATATGTTGACACAATTAAGTATTGAAGTTATTCCATCACAACAGTCATTTTGATATATTGATGCGCTATTGTTTTATAATAATAGAATGTATATATTTCTGTATAACAAAGTTACGTTACAATAATGAATGGGTCTGTGGCAGGGCGGAGGGCAGGGCCGGGTCGTGATTATACACACCGGTCCCTTATCACAAGAGGTCCTCGCTGCAGCCTGTAGCACGATGACGTAGCTGGATGGTCCAATACGTACTGGACGCTGTTACGCTTTGTTAAATTAAAACTGTTTCTATATGTGAGTCCTTCAATATATTTACATGATGTTTAGCCTTCCCCCCTGGCTGTTTTGTTTTTCTCTTTATATCTGTATTATTGTAGTTTTGACTGTACATTGACTTTGTTTGTTTGAATCTTAATACAAATTTAAAAAATGCTGTTACGCTTTGTTGTGGGGACTTATCTTAAGACTTCCCGTCAGGCTATGTTGGAGATGGAAGGAAAGGAATCATTTGTGCCTTTTACTCGACCAAAGACTTTGAAGGTTACTGCTCAGCAGACTGCTTCATCAGTGACGGCAATCACTGTAGCCCAAAGGACAACTATTTATAAATATAAATGGTCACTTTAGTGACAAGTGCTTGATCTGACTGCTATGATCAGTTTGTATATTAAACTTAAAATCAGTTGTTTTTTTGTTTTGTTTTTAATGTACGTACATGTCCTGCAGACACTGAAATAAAATATATACTTCTGGTATAAATTTAGGTTTAAAATCATGTGATTTAAAATGTTGTAAAATTAACTATCCAGTACGTATTGGACCATCCAGCTACTTCATCGTGCTACAGGCTGCAGCGAGGGGTGTCTCCCTTATCAGGCTCATCAAGCCTCCGAGAGGGATAAAGGCCGACTGCGGAGGGTGGTGCGGGAGAGAGAGATAGTTTACGGACATGTCCGTCATGTGTGTGTGTTTGTCTTTTAAGTTTCTCATAAAAATGTTATTTACGGAGCAGCCGCAGCCATCTGCCGGGGGACGAGGAGCTTGGCCGCCTGCAAGCAGATGATGGCCGCCGACCTCGAGGGGAGAAGGGGCTCCTAACCGACCGCCTGGAGCGGTCAGGGCCGCTGCCAGGGGCGGAGAAGTCCCCTACCAGCCGCTGAAACGCAGCGGGTTCTGAGACCACTGACCGCGAGCGGGAAGGGGCTCGCTGCCGACCGCCTGGAGTGGGAGAACCGCTGCCAGGGGCGGGGGAGACCCCTTCTGTTCCCCAAGAACACGGCGGGGCGTTCCGTCCGCCAGGGGCTCTGATCCTCCCGGAGAGGTGCGGCTGTCGTCCGTTAGAGGGTGGAGGAGTGGCCGAGGAACAAGCTACGGCGTATCGGAGAACTGGCGAGTAAGTGTTTTTTTTTTTATCTCTCTCTCCTCTCTCTCTTACAGGAAGTACCCCCCCTATTTTATTATTTCTGTTTCCCTCCCCTTGTCCCCTCCCTCGTCCAGGTAGATGGGGATGACCTGCCGGCAGACGGGGCAAAAGGCACGCTCCTCACCAGGGAAAGGGGGGTGTACGTCATGCCGGGGGCACCCCTGCCTGAGAGAACGAGGGAGGAATGTGGCAGGGCGG
The DNA here is from genome assembly GCF_025860055.1 of Xyrauchen texanus. Lineage (NCBI taxonomy): Eukaryota > Metazoa > Chordata > Actinopteri > Cypriniformes > Catostomidae > Xyrauchen > Xyrauchen texanus. Next base: position 26,424,113 of record NC_068315.1, read on the forward strand.
AGGGCGGGGCCGGGTCGTGATTCTACACACCCGGAACTAAATTAAACTGTCCTTAGTCACGTTTACAACCATTATAAATTAGATAAATAACAAATAACTAGATTATTTTCTTAATAGATTCTCCACCATTGAAATCGCAATACATCGTCTCGTTGTATCAGCTCACAATTTCTACTGTAAGGAATTAGCTTTAATAAGTGAATTATGATTAATTCAATTATTGGAGTGATATCATGGCTTATTGAAAATAATATTACATGTATTTAGGTACAGCTTTAAAGTGAAATCTTTTAGAAACAGGGATGAGATTATTTATCAAAATATACCACACAGTATACAAACTCTTTGAACACAGACAAACTTTATTACTATTTTAAACATAAATCTAATCTAACACATATATCCATGAGACAGGTTGGTGAAAAGTGACAGAATGTGAAATAACTGATCAGTACAGTGGAGATGAACTCTACGGAGTCTGTTGACAATATATTAAGGACATTTATCCTTCTTTGAGTCTACTTCGATTTGAAATAACACAGTTAGAGCTAATAAGATATGTACCAGATATAGGCCATTATTCGCTTTCTGACCTGGACTGCATTTCAGCTGTTTATTTTGGCCACAGCTGTGCCAAAGGAAATTTGTTGACTGGGCTAACAAATGTTTAATATTTCATCCAATAAAAGCATTTGGATGGAGGATGAATATGTCATATTTCTCATATCAACATCACAAATTCAGGGTATTCCTGTGTGCCTACCCATCTAATGTGAGAAAAGCACATAAAAAAAAGGAAACAGATAAACAATTGAAAATGCATAAGAAAATTATACATTGATCATATGACTACTCTATGAGTACTCAAACAAAACTAAAAACTAAAACAAAAGCTAAAATGACAGCATATGAGGATCTAAACATACTCTGTAAGAGACTTACAACATCAACAGAATTAGTAAAAGTTGAAAAGTTATTTTAAAAACTGAAGGAGTGGGAAGATAGAAGATGTCTTAAAAGATCATTTGGAAAGAAAATTAAACATTTTAAAAATGTAAGCTGTTGAGGGAAAAACAGGCTTTGAATATAATCCATCAGATTTGAACACAATTACTTTATATCTGGTATAAACCTGAACCCCCTTTACATCGACAATACAAAAAGAAATTGTGGTAAATTCTAAAATAATTTTGACATTCTGTATATGTAATTGGATGACTACATATGTTATAAGATCTTTGTTGGCTACATTTATGAATGTGTTTACATATTAAATGAGAACAGTATTGCTATAAGTAACAGAAAATATGAGATTGAATTTTGTTTTGAGGAAGATTTTTCAGAGGTTGTTCTTGATGTAGATGTCGGAAGAGGAGGTAGACCAGAGCAAGAGTAAGTATTGTCAGAATCAGCTCCAGTGGAGATTAAACGGACAAAACCTGGAGGATCGCTGCATACATGGGAGGAGATCCATTCCTGATAGCGTGATACTCTGGTGTAGACTCCAGGGAGATTAGGTCTAGCACAGCCTTTCCCAAAGCTAACTATACCTGACTGGACCCATACAGTGTTCTGTCTGTTCACCATTGGACCCCCTGAATCTCCCTAGGAATACAGACAGTATCACAAATAGTGTATTGCTACGCTATATTGTAACATAGTATATTCACATTTTAAGTCACTGCCAAACATCTGCCAATATGTCAGAGGTTCTAAAAAAAAAAAGGTCATATCATGAAGGTTCAAACTTTCATTTATCTTTTGAGAAAAACAGTTTGAAGCAATTTGAAACACACTATAATGTACTGTATACGGTAACTTTCAGAACTCAAAACTTCCTCCCCATTTCAAAAAGACAATGAATTATTATCCAAGCTGCGAAAAAAACCCCACTTTTTCTGAAGTTACATCATTTGAATTAATGAAATCGAGGTTGGGAAAAGAAAAGAAAATAATGAAAAATGTGTGGTAAATGTATGTTTTATTATTACACTGAATATTAGTATATAAATAGAGAGCTTTTGTACCTGACATGAGTCCTTGCCTCCTTCCAGTAGACCAGCACATATCATGTTGTCTGTGATTGTTCCAACTTTATAGAGGCAGTTACACTGTCTGTTACCAATAACTGGAACCTCCACTTCCTGTAGAATTTTAGGGGATAAGAACTCTGTAGGAAAAACATGACAAATGCATAGATTTAACATTGAGTTGTTATACATTTATATTGAAGGTTTGTGGGATTAATACCTTGTAAATGAGTAATCGTAGCAGAAGAAGATTAATAATGTTCTCAGATTTTTTTTTATCACAGAATATATTAAACAACATTGCTGAAAATATAAACACAAATGTGTAATACATCATTCTGGTCTTATTGTGAACAATTTATCAGTGCACATTTTGCAAAATAATATATAAAAATGTTTTTTGCAAAATCTTTTATTAATTTAATTACTTAATCTGCCTCTGAAACAACTTTTCTTTTCAGATAACATCCTCCCCTTCTACAACCTGTCATAGAATTCAATTGATTCAGTCAATGCCTGATGACAAAAATAAACAACCAAAAAAAGCCCCATTTTCATGTTGCATACCGTTTCACTTGACATATTTTACATTACAAGAAACATGGGCTGTGAATGTTGTTTCATCTCTGACTAAGGGTAACACTTTATAATAATTTACATTTGTTAACATTAGTAAATGCATTAGGTGTAATGAACTAACAACAAACAATATATTTTTTAAAGCATTTATAAATCTTTGTTAATGATACTAAATAAAAATACAATTGTTTATTGTTAGTTCATGTTAGTTCATAGTGCATTAACTAAAGTTAACACATGCACCGTCATGGTTACTGTTGTAACCTCCATTCCCTGATGGAGGGAACGAGACATTGTGTCGAATGTAGTGACACAAGGGGTCTTTCTTGAGAGCCTCATGTACCTCTGAACTTAAGAAATGGCCAATGAGAAATTGGCAGACAGAATTTGCATGTCCTGCCCCCAGACATACAGGTATAAAGGGAAGTGGGTGTGCGTCTGTCAGTCAGGTTTTTGCAATGAGGAGCCGAGAATAAGGTATGTCCAATCACAGTGGTAGGTCTAGTGTCAGGGAAGGTTACAACAGTAACCATGACGTTCCCCCTCTGTCACTCACTCGATGTTGTGTCGAATGTAGTGACACAAGGGGTCCCATTTCGAAGTGCCATGCACTAGACCATGTTACGTGAAATGCTGACACAGGTGCAAGCAGGCTGCTGCATGCTAGAAGCAACTGTATCGGCCGCACATAACCCTCCCCAACGCCCCCAGAAAAAGGTGTCATATACAGAACTTAGGTTTCAGCACCCCTAAGGGGGGAACAGGCGCTACAGCCATGGCCTTTTCTTTCTCTATGTTTCTCACATAGAGTGTAAAGCGGGAAATGACCCTGCGGAGACCACATCCTCGATTAACTGTGGAAGAGTCATTAACACCAGACGCCGCTGTGACACTCTCCAATGCAGCGGCGCAATCATCATCCGGCGGGGACCGAATGAGACAACAGACTGGCCGTGAGGCGAGCCGGTCTTGCATCGGACCTGGACGGAAGCAACCAAGCGGGCTGGGGGGGCAGGTGGTTTGTGGGGATTTACCCGGCAAAACCGAGCCCATTGCTCTCCCCAAATCACTTTCATCGCTGGCCTTAATCCCGTAGGAAGAAGGCACGGCGTGGGGGGGCGGCTGAAGTGGCTTTCCCTCGGAAGGGAGAAAGCCACGATTGCAGCGTTGCCATGGCTATGTTCTCGCAATGAGAACATAAACCATTCATAAATGCTGCCTCCCTGTGATCGCAGCCCAGACACACAAGGCAGCGCTTATGACTGTCAGGAGCAGAGAGAAAACAGCCGAATACAGGAACTACCCAGCAAGGCAGCAACCCTTGGGGAGAGCAAGAAAGACATCTTTAAAAAGATGCATCCTGAAAAGGACGTTCAATGCCTGCTATGTATTGCTCTTTTGTGTAAACTTTTTTAGAGAAAACAAACACTTTTAGGAAGAAAACACTCTTTTAGAGAGAAGCTCTGTCGAAGCTCCCAGGGTCGTGGACTGCACAGCGTGTAGAGAGAGAGAACGCCGCTGGAAATGCGCCATAGATCCAACAGCAGTGCTTCGCCAACAGAGGTGAGTGGAACAGTAGTGAGACTCAGCTTGCTGCTGCACAACCGCTCGGCTCCGAAGAAAATATCTGACTGACAGATGCACACCCGCTTCCCTTTATACCTGTAGTTCCGGGGGCTGGACATGCAAATTCTGTCTGCCAATTTCTCATTGGCCTTTTCTCAAGTTCAGAGGTATGCGAGGCTCCCAAGAAAGACCCCTTGTGTCACTGCAATCGACACAATGTCAAGTGAGTGACAGAAGAGGAACTTTTGGTTTTATATTTACTAAGCTGACTAAGTTGTTAAGTGATGTTTACAAATGGAACCTTATTGTAAAATGTTTCAGAAATAAGAAGTGAAACACAATTGTTTATAGCAATTAATTTTCTCACCTCCTTCACCAGTGCTTCCCCATCCAGTGATCCAGCTCTCTGTGCCACTGTGGAACACACTGTTATCAGCTGCCAAACACACAGGTCTGATGAAGTCAGTAAAGGGGACAGAAGAGCTCAGTTTGAGCAGAGCGATATCATTATCATTTACATCAGGGTCATAACTGGGATGTGTGATTATCAGCTTCACTCTTCTGGACACCTGATTGGGGTTGCTGCCTTGCTGGGTCTGTTGCCCCAAAACCACAGTCAATGTAATTTTGGGAAAACTGAGGAAGATTAAAAAGAACATAATGTAATACTTTAAAATTATGTCTGTGCATCTATTCTGACTGCATGCAGAAAGAAACTTGTTAAATTAAAACCAGATGTAATCAAGTTTGTATATTCAATATACAGTATGATGATATTAAAGTAAAATATTATTATATACATGTAGACCATTTATGTAAGTACTACATACTAGGGTTGCTCTGATACCCAAATTTTGGTTTTGGTACGATACCAGCCCTAGTACCTCAGTATTGATAATTACAGTATTGAACTCGACAATTAGCCTTTTCTTTTAGACAAGAAAATTACTTGTCTAAAAGAACTGTATAAAGTATTATAGATACAAATTATGCCTTTTTTGTTTAAATTTTTCTGGATTCTATGTTAAATGTTTCTCCCCAGTTTGGAATGCCCAATCCTCAATTTGCTCTAAGGTGGCATAGTGGTCCTCATGGTGGCGTAGTGACTCGCCTCAATCCGGGTGGCGGAGGACGAATCTCAGTTGCCTCCATGTCTGAGACAGTCAATCCGCGCATCTCATCACATGACTTGTTGAGCGTGTTATTGTGGAGACATAGCGCATGTGGATGCTTCACGCTATTCTCCACAGCATCCACTCACAACTCACCACGTGCCCTACCGAGAGCAAACCACGTTATTGTGACCATGAGGAGGTTACCATATGTGACTCTAGCCTCCCTAGCAACTGGGCCAATTTTGTTGCTTAAGAGACCTGGCTGGAGTCACTCAGCATGCCCTGGATTCGAACTCACGACTTCAGGGGTGGTAGTCAGCTTCTTTACTCACTGAGCTACTTAGGGCCCTTAAAATTTTAAATTTATGATCATATTGTGTTTAATCAATTTCATTATTTTTGGGGAAAAAAAGAAAACACAACAGCTTTACTATATTAATGAGAACATTAAATGAAAACAATCTGATTACCTGAGGCAAAAGGCTGCCATGGCTGAATCACAACATGCTGATTTAGAGTACAATTGCTTATGTGATATTTCTTACAGATAATAATTCTAATAAGATAACCATTTAATATTATTGTTACTATGAGTATTATTGCTTTGAATATTTTATACAGTAGTAATATTTTTCTATCATAACGTCTTCAATTTCACACAATCAGTTGAATAGAGCTCTCATTTCAGCAGGCCTTTTATTCTGAAAGATCTTTGAAGTTCTTCCTTTTGTGAAGCGTTCATAATATCAAGCTACCTGCAACTCGCGAGCTGAAATCTCTTAGCAATGGAGAAACAGTTAATTTGAGAGTTCACAGCCAATTATACACTATACGCACTGATCAGTGGCTCAACAGATGGATACTATTGGACACACTGCATGAAAATCAAGCATTGTTGTGTCCGTGCCTGTGTGTGTGTTCGTGTGCGTGCCTGTCTGTGTGTGTGTGTGTGTGTGTGTGTGTGTGTGTGTGTGTGTGTGTGTGTGTGTGTGTGTGTGTGTGTAGGAGATCACAGGGTAGAGCGAAGCCTCTTATTCATACTGTGGCGTGCAGCGCATGTGACAGTATATTATTTCATTAAATGGCATCTTTCTGCTGTTTAACGATCACACATGGCCATTTTTTATATTTTCAAATTATCTTTGATTTTATCTCAAAACTCACATTACATTATATTTTGCTAATGGCAGCATACTTAAATACGGTACCGAAATTAACAAGATAATATCGTACCATTAAATCATTTTGGTATTGCAGTATTTCGTTAGTACATGTATACTGCGCAACACTACTACAGACACATATTCTATGTCTAGATGTAGATCATATTTTAATATGCCACATTTGTCAGGCTTTAGAAGTGTGTTAAACATGTAAGGATGTGTATTCATCAACCTATTATACTGTATGTCCGTCATAATCACACAGGCATTCTGAACGTGATGGTGTTACAATCACAATAATTTAATCTATGCATACTCATGCAACAACAAAAGTAATTATGTTGAGAAATCCCTTGAGAAATGAAAAATAATTACCCAACACAGTGCGCAGCACACAGCACCCAGTCTTTGTTGATTAGTGAAGCTCCACAGATATGTCTGCCATTTTGATGAAGGCTAGCCTGCCAGGGCCAACGTCCAGCTGATGCATTTTGACCTCCTACTATTCTCATGCCAGTGACAACTGGACTTCTTCCACACACTACGGCACTTGGAGCATTTTCTTTAAAAAGGAAATAGGTAACATTTTATAATAAGGGTACATACAGTGGGTACGGAAAGTATTCAGACCCCCTTAAATTTTTCACTCTTTGTTATATTGCAGCCATTTGCTAAAATCATTTAAGTTCATTTTATTTCCTCATTATTGTACAAACAGCACCCCATATTGACAGAAAAACACAGAATTGTTGACATTTTTGCACATTTATTAAAAAGAAAAACTGAAATATCACATGGTCCTAAGTATTCAGACCCTTTGCTGTGACACTCATATATTTAACTCAGGTGCTGTCCATTTCTTCTGACCATCCTTGAGATGGTTCTACACCTTCAATTGAGTCCAGCTGTGTTTGATTATACTGATTGGACTTGATTAGGAAAGCCACACACCTGTCTATATAAGACCTTGCAGCTCACAGTGCATGTCAGAGCAAATGAGAATCATGAGGTCAAAGGAACTGCCTGAAGAGCTCAGAGACAGAATTGTGGCAAGGCACAGATCTGGCCAAGGTTACAAAAAATTTCTGCTGCCCTTAAGGTTCATAAGAGCACAGTGGCCTCCATAATCCTTAAATGGAAGACGTTTGGGATGACCAGAACCCTTCCTAGAGCTGGCCGTCCGGCCAAACTGAGCTATCGGGGGAGAAGAGCCTTGGTGAGAGAGGTAAAGAAGAACCCAAAGATCACTGTGGCTGAGCTCCAGAGATGCAGTCGGGAGATGGGAGAAAGTTGTAGTAAGTCAACCATCACTGCAGCCATCCACCAGTCGGGGCTTTATGGCAGAGTGGCCCGACAGAAGCCTCTCCTCAGTGCAAGACACATGAAAGCCTGCATGGAGTTTGCTAAAAACACCTGAAGGACTCCAAGATGGTGATAAATAAGATTCTCTGGTCTGATGAGACCAAGATAGAACTTTTGGCCTTAATTCTAAGCGGTATGTGTGGAGAAAACCAGGCACTGCTCATCACCTGTCCAATACAGTCTCAACAGTGAAGCATGGTGGTGGCAGCATCATGCTGTGGGGGTGTTTTTCAGCCGCAGGGACAGGACGACTGGTTGCAATCGAGGGAAAGATGAATGCGGCCAAGTACAGGGATATCCTGGACGAAAACCTTCTCCAGAGTGCTCTGGACCTCAGACTGGGCCGAAGGTTCACCTTCCAACAAGACAATGACCCTAAGCACACCGCTAAAATAACGAAGGAGTGGCTTCACAACAACTGCGTGACTGTTCTTGAATGGCCCAGCCAGAGCCCTGACTTAAACCCAATTGAGCATCTCTGGAGAGACCTGAAAATGGCTGTCCACCAACGTTTACCATCCAACCTGACAGAACTGGAGAGGATCTGCAAGGAGGAATGGCAGAGGATACCCAAATCCAGATGTGAAAAACTTGTTGCATCTTTCCCAAAAAGACTCATGGCTGTATTAGATCAAAAGGGTGCTTCAACTAAATACTGAACAAAGGGTCTGAATACTTAGGACCATGTGATATTTCAGTTTTTCTTTTTTAATAAATGTGCAAAAATGTCAACAATTCTGTGTTTTTCTGTCAATATGGGGTGCTGTGTGTACAATAATGAGGAAAAAAAAATGAACTTAAATGATTTTAGCAAATGGCTGCAATATAACAAAGAGTGAAAAATGTAAGGGGGTCTGAATACTTTCCGTACCCACTGTACATAATCATGAATGAATACATGAATTGGACTAATCAAGAACTAATGAAGTGCTAACTTAATGTGGAATAACAGCCCCTTTAACTACATGTTAGTACATGTTTGGTAGTTAATACATTAATTAACATTTGGGAATAATCTAAATTAAGGCTTTGTAATAAAGAAATTAACCTTGAATTAAATGTGTATATGTAATATTATCATAATTTAATTATTTTATAAATTTCGCTGTCTGCAGCTGCAGTCGAAGCACTACTAATTTTAACTTAATCAGTTAAGGGTAAATGTTCCATCCCTTTCACAATATAGGCTGCAGCACTCGTTATCCAGACAAAATAGGAAAAATTGTCCTGTTATTTTATTTTTGCCATTTTTGAACCATACATCATGAAGTTTTTTGTAAATTAACCCAACTGCACCTCTAAACACACTTTTAATTTTTTGCAGAACGTTACTAAAAGCCAGAACAAAGTCCCTTTCAATTGTTCCGAAGCTAAAACATTATTTTTAAATGCTTATAACTGGTTAATAGCCGGTAAATCTTCATTTTGATAATTATTTCATGAAACCAAAAAACAAATTTACACCACTTTCTGTTGCCTGAAAAAAATAGGCTTCTCTCTTTTTAGTAGAACATGAGCATGTGTTTCGATCTTAAGGAAACTTCTGCACCACACATTTCTTTGCCTGACTGAATGATGTGGATGTATATATATATTCTGTTTGATGCATTAATACAGATTATATGATGCATTAATACAGATTTGATGCCGCTAGGTTTTGACTGAGAAGATCTGCAATTAAAATTAATTTATCCATACAGTTTATTTTTATTTAGGCATTTTATTTTTATCAAATAAAATGCTGCACAACAGAGCTTCACAGCATAAATGAGAACTTTAATTAAATGTTTTTTTTTTTTTTAATTGTACTGTTGTACAAGGCTGCTACTGTACGACTGAATCACAGTGTGCTGATATTGCTTACATGTAATAATAATTGTAATACTAATAATAATTATTATTATTATAAATAGTAACGATAATAATAAAACCATTTATTATTAAGTTATTATTAGTGGTATTGCTATTACTTTGAATATGACATTTTTTTTCACAAGTGTATTATTTTTCTGTCGTAATGTCTTCAATTTCACGAAAAAACAGTTAAACAGAGCTTTTATTTTGGAGGAACATTTATTTTGAGCTGAGATCTCAGAGCAGCACTAGTGGAGTTCCTGTGATTGTTAACAGCTGCTCAAACACTGGACACACCGCTGTATGTGCATCACGTGCGATCTGTTTTTGTATGTGTGTGAATTATGACAGAGAGCAGAGCGGCACGTCTCGTACATGCAGCGCTTGTAGACTGCATATTATTTCATTAAATTACATCCTTCTGCTGTTTAATGATCACACTTGGCCATATAAAGATTTTAATTTGATTAATTGCCAAATTGTCATTAATATCATCTGAAAAATTTCACATCCCATAAAATCGTGCTAATAGCGTCATACTGTATGGTACCAAAATGAGCAACAAGATTATTTCGTACCATTTTACATTTACATTTTGGTATTGCACTATTTCGTTAGTAATGGTATATGGCACAAACCTATGGTATATAATTCACCCTTAGCATAGAGTGCTGTCATTTTGAAAATTGCATTAACAGTTTGTGGTGGCGGGGGCATGGTCTAGTGCAGTGGTTCTCAACCGGTGGAGCACTCTCCCGGGGGCGGGGGCGCGAGTAGGCTACGATGGAAGGGAAAAAAAACTGGAAAAAAAAATTTTTGGGGCACATTTTTTTTATCACTAAACTACTGTCATAAAAAGTTATAGTTTTGTATATACATAACTTGTAACGCTTGGACCGGATAACTCGAGAGAAATCGAGGGAAGAAAGAGCTTGAAGGCTGAAAGGCTGTATCACGCACATTTAATGATAAGTGCACAGGCAATGCAATCCTCTCATACATGAGAGCTACTCTTCCTTAGCGTCACAAAACTTATAAAATATACAGAAAAAAAGGGTACAGCACGTCTAGCATCTACAATGTCCTCATCTCATCTCCAACTGTCATCCCGCATAGTACACGTCATGAGTGACGTAACCATCTCTCTTAAAGGGCACACTGCCCCATAATGTGACAAACATGAACACACAGCAACGATCGTTACAAACTCCTGAATAAAAATTTAAATGTGTTTGGACTGATTTAAAAAAAAAGTTTTGAACAAATTTGATTGGTTTGTCGATAGTGAGCGCAAATGCAGGTGATAAGCACAAGCGGTTTCATTAAGCGAGTCATTGAGTCGTTCATTCAAACGATTCATTCAAACGGCCGATTCATCAAGAATGAGACAGATGTTTGTGAATGGGTCATTGAATCTTTGACTCAACCGATTCGTTCACAACACTGAATCATTCAAAACACGATTGAGTATTGCTGTGAGATAAATAAATAACAATACATTGTTGTAACAGCAATATCTTTTTGCCAAAAGCGACAAATCCAGCGACTTTTACTGGTGTTTTTGGAGACTTTTGTGGTGTTTGGAGACTCAAAGCATGAATCACTCTGCAGTTAGGCCTACTGTGCTCAACGAACAGCGGGTGCTGCCGTGAGCCCCTCTCCCATCCAAAAGCACTCACAGGCAGTCAGTCTCTCAGTAGCCTCGCGCAGCACTCAGAGCAGAGAGGAGACACACACCCCTCCTCGTCCAGGCTGCAAATGAATCGCGCATGCGCATGGCCGCCGCCGTTCCAGCCCTGGCTTACAGAGCGGGGTATGTAAATGTTCACTCACTCTCACACAAAAATAAATCACTGCATTTAAATTGACTCACGACATAGGTTTCCATTCACTCTAGTCTAGTCTCTTGCCAAGTTCGCTTGTGCCAGCTCTCGCTAGTCTTATCAATCTCGATTTAAATAGGCCTTTACTACAAAACCCCAACAGTCTTTTTAAAGACTAAACCCACAAATGTTCTTTTTTAAGATTATATCAAATCTCAGCCCTAGCCAGTATTTTTTTTTAACTGCTAGGCAGTAGCTACACTTAGCTAAAACTACCCACACGACTAAGACACACACACACACACACACACACACACACACACACACACACACACACACACACACACACACACACACATGTTGTGTTTCCATGTTTTATGGGGACTTTCCATAGACATAATGGTTTTTATACTGTACAAACTTTATATTCTATCCCCTAATCCTAACCCTACCCCTAAACCTAACCCTCACAGAAAACTTTCTGCATTTTTACATTTTCAAAAAACATAATTTAGTATGATTTATAAGCTGTTTTCCTCATGGGGACCGACAAAATGTCCCCACAAGGTCAAAAATTTCAGGTTTTACTATCCTTATGGGGACATTTGGTCCCCACAAAGTGATAAATACACGCTCACACACACACACACACACACACACACACACACACTGACAAGGACTACAATCGTTAAATATTAAAATAAAATCTGAATTGTCTGCAAAATAATTATTTTGTTCGTTTAATTAAAGATTGTGCCTAAGTACCGACTGATTAGCCCCTGATACGTCTCTCAACATACACCACACACACAGTTACATATTGCCTAAGCTTTATTGAAAACACATCAAAATGGAGAAATTTCTTGTGAGGACCAACAAGCCAACCGACGCACCACCAGCTGCAAAAAAGCTTCGAAGGTACGATGAAGCATACCTGCAATTTGGGTTTACAGTCACGGCTGATCTGAGACCTCAGTGTGTCGTGTGTGCAGAGGTGCTGGCAAACGACAGTATGAAGCCCTGCAAATTAAAAAGGCACCTCGAAACAAAGCATGCTGGCATTAAAAATAAACCAGCTAAATATTTTAAAAGAAAGCTTGATGGCCTCCATCAGCAACAGGCAACCATTTCAGTGCACAGCACTGTGTCTAAACAGTGTTTGGAGGCATCGTATGTAGTGGCCAAAAGGATCGGTAAACTGGGTAAATCGCATACGATCGTCGAGACTCTCATTTTTCTGGCAGCTCAAGACATGTGCAGAATAATGATAGGCAATAGTGCAGCAGCCAAACTCGGTGCAGTACCACTGTCCAATGACACAGTCGCTAGGAGAATTGTAGACATGTCCAATGATATCAGAGAGCAACTGATAGAGTTCGTAAAAAAGAGTCCTTACTACGCGCTGCAGCTGGACGAATCCACTGATATTGCTGGGCAGGCACAGCTCCTCACCTATGTCAGGTATCTGCAGGACAAGGCGATTGAGGAGGATGTCCTGTTTTGCCGGCCTCTTCAGTCGCACACTACAGGAGAAGCCATTTTCAATGTCCTTGATATTTTTATCCATGAAAATGGTTTGGCTTGGGACCGATGCGTTGGCCTATGCACGGATGGTGCGCAGGCAATGACGGGGCGTGAGCGTGGCCTAGCTGCTCGCGTTCAGCAAGTAGCTCCACTTGTGAAATGGACACATTGCATGGTCCATCGCGAAGCACTAGCTGCTAAAAAAATGGCAGTTCTCTTTGACTCCGTGCTGAACCAATCCGTGAAAATAATAAATCTCATCAAATCACGGCCGCTAAACTCTCGCTTGTTTGGGGTCCTCTGCCAGGAGATGGGGTCAGGGCACGAACAGCTGCTTCCGAACACTGAAGTTCGCTGGCTCTCCAGGGGACGGGTGTTACAGCGGTTGTATGAGCTGCGAGAGGAGGTGAAGTGGTTTTTGACAGAAATCAAATCAGATCTGGCGAAGCATCTGGATGACACTATGTGGCTTGCGTCTCTGTCCTACTTGGTCGATATATTTGACCGCTTAAATGGCCTCAACCTGTCATTGCAAGGCCGTGAAACTCATATTTTGCTCCTTGCAGACAAAGTGCACGCCTTCACACAAAAACTAGACCTCTGGCATGGCCGAATCAGTCGAGGGAACTGCGCCATGTTCCCCAGCCTTGCAGACTTTATCACTGATGCAAGCACGTCACACGATTTCTCCTCCCTATTTCAATCAGCGTCTGAGCACCTGTCAGCAATGAGAAAACAATTTGCGACGTACTTTAAAGGGGATTATCGCTCTTTTGCGTGGGTTCGAGATCCGTTTGTGTGCACAGCAAACGAGCTATCAATTGATATGCAGGAACAGCTTATTGAGCTGAAGAGTGACAGTAGACTGAAGGAACTCTTTAGCTCCTGCCCTCTTTCGTCATTCTGGGCAGCATTGATGCAGGAATACCCTGAACTCTGTGACGTTGCCTTGAAGATTCTCCTTCCTTTCGCGTTGACATATTTGTGTGAGGCAGGATTCTCAAAAATGACTGCACTCAAAACGAAATACCGCAATTGTGCACAAATCGAGGATGATTTGAGGCTATGTTTATCAAACATTGAGCCAAGAATTGGGGATCTTTGCAAGGCAAAGCAGGCTCAGGTCTCACATTAACATCACCTACCAGCAAGCCTCTGTAAATAATGCAGTTGATGCCTACTATTAGGCCTAGTAATAATAACAATAATAAAGCATGAATTAATATCAGAGGTCTGGTGCAAATTCCCAATTATAGCAATAGCCTAGTAATGATAATAGGCCTACTGATGATGATGATAATAATAATAATAATAATAACAACAATAAAGCATGTAACCTCATATAATAATATAGCAATAGCCTAGTAATGATGATAGGCCTACTACTACTCATAATAATAATAATAATGCCTGCAAGCTCACATTAGAAGTCTGGTGCTACTGCCAATTATAATAATAATAATAATAACAACAATAAAGCATGGGGCGGGGCGGGCCGGGGGGCACTGGGGCCCCAACTGCAATGAACCAGCTTTGGGGTGGCCCAGCTTGCAAAAGGTTGAGAACCCCTGGTCTAGTGTTTGTCCGGAGAGTTGAGATAGCAGTAAAGGTGCACACACCTGAGCGATATAATGTCTAACTTCTGTTTCTGTTACAGTAGTGCTGAGGAGAGCGATATAAGGAGGAACCATGCCAGCGAGAGGCAGAGAGAGAGACTCAAGTAGATGAGTGTGTATAAAGTGACAGCTGAAAAGCAAAATATTACAAGTTGGCTGAAAAGTTATTTTTGAGTTTGTCTAAAATACAAAGACCTACCGTTTGAGTTAATGACCCAAGTTTCCTGTTTCCTCCTTTTCCACCCAACAAACCCCTTTTCACAGTTATTTTATTTAGTTCTATGTTGATAGCATTTGGAATGGAGGTTGCGGAACATTGAAACCGGAACAAAAAAAATACTGTTTCTGAAAATTAACCGAAATGAAAAATATTTCGGTTTTAATCCCTGGTTGGTTGCTTGCCACTCTTTCCTGTGGTAACGATGGCATTTTAATCTAAAAATATTGGTTGTTCTGTTGGATGGAATCAAGGGTAGAAGTCAGAGTGTTCATAATATAATTTTTTTGGCATTGATATTTGCATTATTAAAATTTATTTTGTTATTTGAACTTATTTTTTGCTAACATTAGCCTATTAGCATTTCCGATTAGACATTAAGAGTGATACAAATATATTAAATGCACCATAGAAATAATTTAAAGTGTCTATGTAGGCCTACTTAAATGTATGTTTGGGTTTTAATTTGTCTGTATACGTGTCGCAAGAGATTTCCTTCAATACAGCTTACTTGCATTTCATATTTTCTTAAAAAGAGGGTCTTAATTGAAGAGGTCTTTCACTATTGTTTTGTCATATTAGAGGTGTTTTCCCCTTTGAATTTTGTATTGTTTGAATGTAATGCTGGTGGATTTGTATTTTAAAATCAACAGACCTGAAAATAATCTTGTATAATTGGTTCTTTTACTGGTGCACAAGGATTAAGATCACCTGCTTAGTGCGTGTGTATTCAATTATTTGTTAATGTAGCTTCATGTCGTGACTTTACTTAGAGGGGCACATCATTATTAACTCGTTGTTAACTACTCTTAAACTGTCATCAACTAATGATGCAAGATTTTGCCATGACTTTACTTGTGGCAGCACATCATTATAAACTTACTGTCAACTACACATGTGCTACAATTAATAATCATCCCAGTTAAATCATATATCATTTAGCATCATTTGGTGGTTTGTTGTGAATTAAAAGAGAAGAGATGTGGACATGGTCTGAGTCTGGATGTGGTTGGGTGAGTATTAAAAAAAGAAAGTGATGGAGAATCACGCAAAACAGGTTGAGATTAAATGTTTGATAAGGACGATCCATGTAAATTATGCAAAATGATCCTGTGTAATTGGAAGACAGCAAAAGTCATTACATTTCTTAATTATGATCATATTCAATTATTATAATACATATTTATATTATATATACACTGATGAGCCAAAACATTATGACCGGTCACAGGTGAAGTGAATAAAATTGATCATATCCTAACAAGGGCCAGAGGTGGGTAGAGAAGCCAAAAACTGTACTCAAGTAAAAGTACAATTACTTGAAAAATAATTACTCAAGTAGAAGTAAAAGTAATGATATTAATAATTACTTGATTAAGAGTAAAGAAGTATCCAATTAAAAGAATACTAAAGTGGCGAGTAACTAGTTTCTTTCATAAGTAATATAATGGAAATTTACTCCCCAATATTCCATTACACAAAACATATTAAACTGTTCCAACCCTTTATGATTTTTTTACATCAATGCAACACAATTAAGGAGATGTCAGATGATTTCACGATCCTTCAGGTCTGCATAATTAATACAAATAACATAAAAATAGCGATGGTCGTATCTGATTCACTGAATGTTTTTCCCTCCATATTTTAAAAGGGAATGGTGACTAAGACTGCTATTAAACCTACTCTTAAAAGTACATTTTCTCCAAAAATGTACTTAAGTAAATTGAACCACACCTCTGTCAAAGGCACCTGTCAAGGTCTGAGCAGCTTGTAGACGTAAGCGAACGTCTCGGTTACTGTCGTAACCTCTGTTCCCTGATGGAGGAAATGAGTCGATGTAATGACACTAGGAGTCGCTCTTGAGAGCCCGGACACCTCTCATCTTTTGAGAAAAGACCAATGAGAATTGGTGAGTGGAATGTGCATGCCATTGACATATGGGTATAAAAGGGAGCTGGAATGTGGGATTCATTCAGGTTTTGTGCTGAGGAGCTGAGACACGGTCCCAGCCATTTCAGCAGCTAGTACAGTGTTTTGGCAAGAGGGCACAATGTCTCGTTCCCTCCATCAGGGAACGGCGATTACGACAGTAACAGAGACGATCCCCTTCTGTCACTCACTTGACGGTGTGTCAATGTAGTGACAATAGTGGTCCCTATGGAAAAACGGCACAACAGCTGAACTGTGTTACGTGAACTGCCGATGCAGGTGCAAGAAAGCTGCTGCATGCATAATAGCAAGTGGATCAGACTGCACAATACCTCCCCCAATGCCCCAAAAAACATCATGTAGTTCCTCACATTCCTGAGGGGGGAAGTGACATAAATAGCATGTGAGCAGGCCGCACCAGCTGCGGCCATTTCTCTATGTTTTCTCTCTTCAGAGTATTAGATTCGGCTGGGACCATCTAACGCTATCATATGCATCGGGGAAGGTGTTTTTTTCCTTTCCTATTCTTTCAGGGGGAAAAGACCTCGTGGAGACCACATTCTGCCCAAAAGGGGAGGTCAACACGGGGCAATATGACACATGGCCTCAGCAGCCGCGGAGGAGGCATGGTGGTAGGTCCTGCCACAAAAACTCTACAAACACAGCGACAGGGTGCCCACGAGGATGCCACACTCCTTGTAGAGTGTGCTCGAACCAGCAAGGGGTTGGGCACGGCCTTGGTCTGGTAGGCCAATACAATGGCGTCCATGATCCAGTGAGCAAGCCTCTGTTTGGAGATGGCATCCCCTTTCCACTGTCCACCAAAGCAGACAAAGAGCTGCTCAGAGCATCTAAAGCTCTGTGTGAGATCCAAGTAGGTGCACAAAAAAAAGAGATGCTCTGAACCGGGGAGAAATTGCTCTTTTCCCAGTTGATCCGAAGCCCTAGACGGCTGAGGTGCCTGAGCACCAAATCCCTGTGCACGCACAGCAACTCTCGAGAGTATGCTAGAATCAGCCAGTCGCAAGCTAGTTGAGTATTGCTCAAGAGCTGCCTCTGCAACCTTTGCGAAGATGTGAGGGGACAGGGACAAGCCGAAGGGGAGGACCTTGTACTGATATGCCTGGACATTGAAAGCAAATCGTAGGAAGGAAGGATTTGTGTCGAGGTAGAACTGAGACGTGAAAGAATGTGTCCTTCAGGTTTACCGTCGCGAACCAATCTTGATGCTTCCGCAGGGAATCGTGCCCATTGAACTCCCCAAATCGCCTCCTGTGCCAGCTGGGCCGGCCTCATACCCATGGGAAGAAGGCAATGGTGGGGGGGGAGGGGGGGGTTGGTTTGGGGGCGGCTGGAGTGGCTTTCCCCCGTTTGAAGAAAGACGCGTGGATGTCATGCCATGGTCATGTTCTCGCAACGAGAACATGCGCCATCCACAAGCGCTGCCTCAGCGTGATCGCTGCCCAGACACGTGAAGCAGCACCTGTGGCCGTAGGAAGTGGAGAAATAATGACCACATCCAGGAATCACACAGAGACGGAAAGGCATCTTTATAAAGACGCGTCTTTAAAAAGACGTTCAACGTCAATGTGTGTGCTCTAATAGAGAAAATATACTCTTTAGTAGGAATATACACATCTTTTAGTTCTGTCGAAGCGCCTAGGGGCATAATCTGCACTGGAGTGCAGAAGGAGAGAAAAGCCGCTGGAATGCGCCTTATATCCAACAGCATATGCTTCTATGAGGTGAATGGAACAGCAGTAGTAGGCTCCGAAGAAATTTTTTTATGAATCCCGCATTCCAGCTCCCTTTTATTCCCGTATGTCCAGGGGAGTGACATGAAAATTCCACTCACCAATTCTCATTGGCCATTTCTCAAAAGATGAGAGGTGTTCTGGTCTCTCAAGTGCGACTCCTAGTGTCACTACATTTTCTTTTACATAACGTGGACAGCCTTGTACGTGTGCACCGTTTAGCTGGGGAAGAAATGGCACCAGGATGTACTATGGGAAGACGACAAGCCCATGGAGGGAGTGTGATGCTCTGGGCAATGTTCTGCTGGGAAACCATGGTCCGGTCATTCTTGTGGATGTCAATTTGACACCTGCCACCTACCTAAACATTATTGCAAACCAGGTACACTTCTTCATGACAATGGTATTCCCTGGTGGCAGTTGCCTCTCTCAGCAGGATAATGCACCCACCTACACTGCACACATTGTTCGGCAATGGTTTGAGGCACACGATGAAGAGATCAAGGTGTTGCCCTGGCCTCCAAATTCCCCAAATCTCAATCTGATTGATCATCTCTGGGATGTCCTGGACCAACAAGTTCAATCCACAGTGGTGCCACCTCGTAACTACAAGGACTTGAAGGATCTGCTGCTAATGTCTTGGTACCAGATACCACAGGACACATTCAGGGCTCTTGTAGAGTCCATACCTTGGCAGGTTGGTGCTGTTTTGGCGGCACGCAGAGGACCAACAGTATATTAGGCCGGTGGTCATAATGTTTTGGTCCATCAGTGTAAATTATGAACGTTTAATTCAAGGTTAAATTACTTTACATTCTTTTTACGTCCTGTTTGATTGTTTTGAGTGCTTGCTGCTGCTGCAGCAGTGGTGGACTCATGTGACAGCATGCAACTGTAAAGTTATAAAGTGTTACCAGGAAATATATCATACAATGTGTGTTTTCCCAAAGGCTTTTCAAGTGGTGCAGCTATAATATATTATATTTGAATGCCAATTGTGTACATGAATGACCAGGGGAGCTAAATGAACTGCAATCATACTCCAATACAAACAAATCGAGGCATCAAATATATTTGACTTAAGTAGAAAGTAGAAACCACATTGTCAACCTCTTATAAATGTACCTTGGAGTTCAGTTGTATCACAAAATCCTGAAAACAAAACAGAGGGAGCTGTTAGATACATGCTGTATACAGTACATGTACATTTCTTAACTGTACACATACAAATATACAGTAATATTTAAATAAACAATTAAAATAAATTGAAGAAAATGTTATATAGTATGTTACCATTGTTTTCTGATTCTTTGTCAGTGCGAAATACCCATCTACCCAAAATGTTGACATTGCTTGTGTATGCCAGGGTTGTGATGTCAGAGACAGGGATTGAAAAGTATTCAGTAGAATTAATTGTGTCATAGCCAGACTGTTAATGAAAAAGCACAAAATGAAATAAAAGTTTCATTAAACCCAAATACACACCTCTACAGATAATGTAGGTGAGACAACATAATTCGTCTTATATATCCCATACTACTTTACCTCTACATACAAGTTGTTGGCAATATAATCATAATGCATCAGTGTAAATGATAGGTTTTTGCCAGACACCAAAACCACTTGGAAGGTTGACTCCTGGAAGATACACAGAATTCATCATGAAAACTCTTTTTACTGAACTTTTTATTTAGCACAATTCAGTTCAAAGAAAATGCAATTCAAGTGCAATCAAACTAAAATAAATACTTACTGCTTCTCTCTGCATATAGTATGGTACTTTGTCCCATGTAGCAATGAAAACCCAAGAGGCAGAGAAGTTCAAGTTTGGGAAATATTGGTTTATGTCTCTTGAGGCCCTCTCAAATAGACGAGAATCTGTTACTTCTCTGTAAGAGATGGTTCCACCCCATCTATTATCAATGTCTGTCCACAGTGGAGCAATGATGTCTCCTGGCGAGAATGTAGAATCATAATAAGGATACCACTGGTAAAGTGGCTTATCAAATGTCAGATCTCCATTATTATTCACCTACAGGACAAAATTAGACATTATTATATGGGAACCAAATAGGTGGGGGAAGAAAATCTGTTTGGTTCTGTTTTTCATCTGGATTTTCAAGTAACATCCTAAAATAATGCATCCTATGTGGAAAATACTGTAAACTTATGCTGTTTCAATAAGTAAATGAATGTCATGTACATCACACAGCATCTTACATATATTGTGTTGTAAATACGACCAAAGTAGACAAATGGCTCCTTTAGGAGGATTGTTGGAGAACTTCCATCATCTGACTGAGGGCTCTTTGCATCTTCATCTCCATACGGGTAGAATATTCCTAATAATCCCAATTGTATTACGCATTACATCATCATGTCTATTTGTTAGAAATGTGTTCTGATATCCACCATATTATACAGTGACTTTACCCTCCTCAGGTCCACCATCAACACGGAATGCCCAGCGTCCCTGCACATTGACATTGCTGGAGTTGGAGAGCATATTCTCGTCATGCACAGGGATTGAAAAATAATTTGTTGAGTTTACTGTGTCATAGCCAGCCTAAGTAAACAAAACAAAGACAAAATCAATCAATCAATCAATCAATCAATCAATCAATCAATCAATCTTAAATATAAGTTCATTTGATAAGTTTTGGACCATTTTTTTTCTTCACTTTTTCTACTGAAAGACATTTACCTTGCCTGAGTCTGTAACAAGATTCTAATTCTTTCTGACCTGAAAACTTTGATCTGTTGAGGAGATATTTCCATAGTTCATAATGACGAAGGAGAGAGTTCTACCAAAGACTAGAACCACTTGGACAGAGGATTCCTGGGAAAGGTACAGAAAAACATTAGGTTTCAATGAGAAAACCACAAGACCTGAGAAAAAAAAAAGAACAGAGTGCAACTTTGTACTTCAATCTGTATTTGTGCCCTAAACCCAACGGCATAGGTAGAAGGCATGCAGGGCACAAACTGAGGGGGTTGGGGATGAGCATTCAACTCCAAAGACCTCCAAACATGCATATTATTGTCAAGCGTTTCTGTGGTTTTGTTCTTGTTCCTTGTATTTTATTTATATCATGTGTTTGTGTGTTTTTGGTCATGTTTTGATTTTCATGTCTTTTATTTTGATATTTAATTGCCACGTTTCCTGTTTATGTCATGTGACCCTCTTGTTTGTGTGTTTATTGGTTAGGTTCATTGTCTTGTTAGCTTGTTATCAGTTAAATTTGTCATTGGTTCTTGGTCAACCAGTTCTCATTCCCTAAACATCCGATTTTGAAGCTTGTGCAGAAGCCGTCCACGTCTGCATGATGATTGCAAAGGTGCCACCTGGCACCATTGATATTTTGAAGCACCCAACTGCACATTTATGCATAAACCTAGTTCTTAAAGAAAAATGTAACAAGCAGATGCCCTCCGGGAAGGCATCCTGATCCTGTGTTATCCTTATTCTACCGGTGTCATGATAAATTGAGTCCGCCTGGTATATCAAGTCCCCATGGGGCTAACTGTTTGTAATGCCTGAGCAAAAACCTATCATGTTATCGTGATAGCATGTCATTGAAGTCTAGGCTAACTGAAAAACACAAACAACATCTTTAATTTCACAATCTATAACTTCTGTTATATATTATTATGTGTAACATATGATTTAAAAGACATTAAATATCGTATTTATATGTACCATAAAGTGAATTTGTAAGATTTTAATCAGGCACTGAATAGAGTACTAGCTCTTTTAACCAATGGAATCAGTGTGATGTTATATGGGGACTCGATTTACTGGGCAGACTCAATTTATCATGAAACTGGCATGTAAAATAATTATAATTATAATTGGGGCGGCTGTGGATCAGGTGGTAGAGTGGGTTGGCTGCTAATCACAGGGTTGGTGGTTCAAATCCCAGCCCACATGACTCCACATGCCGAAGTGTCCTTGGGCAAGACACTGAACCCCAAGTTGCTCCCAATGGTAGGCTAGCGCCTTGCATGGCAGCTCTGCCGCCATTGGTGTATGAGTGTATGTGTGTGTGAATGGGTGACTGGGACACAGTGTAAAGCGCTTTGGTAACCTCTGAGGTTAGAAAAAAGTGCTATATAAGTGCAGACCATTTACCATTTACCATAATCGGTCACAAGACACGTGAGAGCCAATGGCATAATCGCTGGGTCTCTGACATCATACCAGTGACATTGCTGCTTGAGCTGGTAATTTTTGAATGTGTTATAACAAAACTTGTGCAGGATGTGTTACGGTGGACACCAGGTGACTGTGTTCAGTGACAAAAAATTAACATTTTGGTTGGTTCTTCACATAAAATGATTGTAAGATTGTAAAAAAATTATCGAAGTACACCCAGAAATAAACGGGTAACTTCAGACAGATAAACAACATATTAAATATTAACCACTGTGAATATATGTTGCTGATTTCAAACTAAAAGAAAATCATACCCCCAACATATGCCACGACGACAACATTTTTACCCCAATGTATAATTAAAGGGACCTATTATGGAATTTTGAAAATTACCTTTCATGTAGTGTGTAACATAGATTGAAGTGAACAAAAACATCCTGCAAAGTTTTATATATGAAAGTTCACCATAAAAAAAGTTATTGTCTCTCAAAAGTAGGAGTCGACTCTGAGTCAATGTAATGAATCGTTTTTCCAACTAGTCATTTTCCTTTTCGTTGTGACGTCAAGACGAAAAATTATCAAATTGGCCGCACCCACTCATTGTCCGCGCAGACACCTGGGAAAACTCGGAAAACATCATGTCGACAACAAGACGCTGTGTTCTGAAGTGCATATCAAAAGCGACCTTTTTTTCACTGCCCAGGGACGAGCATGTGAAGAATCAGTGGCTAGAGTTTATATTTACAACTTTACCACACAAGTATAGCCCGAACCTTGTGCTGTGTTCGCGTCATTTTAATGACGATTGCTTTAAGAACATGAATGCTTTCAAGTGTGGATTCTCGAGCCGGTTGATACTGAAGGAAGGTTCAGTACCAAGTTTATTTGGATCAGCTTCCTCCTCCGAATCACAACCTGTAAGTATTATTAATAATTGTTGCTTTTATGTGATTTTTAGCATGCTTAATAAGTATTTGTGTGTGTTGTGTAAGTTACGCTCAGCGCAGCTTCTAGGTCTCCAATGTCAATTTTTTTGAAATATGTGAAATGTTTGTCGATGTTATTGGAGTTGTCATAAAGAATAGAGCAATAACTTGTAGTAATGCAGTGCTTTACCAATATGTTTATGCGTTGGGCTAACGCAAACAATAACTGATTGGGTGTTTACCACCGAACTTTGGGCTATGATCGCTAACATAAATCAACTCAAATTCCTTCTCTGATTTAGATTTTTTTACTACAAAGCGGTGATGGGCGTTCCGTTTCCGACAATCTCTGCACAGAGTATACCAATCACAACTGACTGGGTCATCTGACCAATCACCGCAGATTAGCGTCACGCAAATGAGGGGTTTGGAAAAATGAGTCGTTGAACGAATCATTTGGGAGTTGGTGAGCAAATCAGGTAAACATAAATGCATATTATAAGACAACAAAAGTGTTTTTTGTCATTGCATGCATGTAAAACTGTTGTTGGGGACTCCCAAAACAATATTAGGAACATTTTAAATGCCGTAATAGGTGCCCTTTAAAAGATGCTAAAAGTGTAATGCCCATCACTTCAGTCAGGAAGGTGTTTTTCAAGAAAGGTTTTTCATTGAAACGTTTTTGGCATCTGTAGATTAACGTGCTGGACTCTTGCACACGCATCAGTTTTTGACACCTTGGGAGTAAGAACGTGTTGTCTTGGCTTATTTTAGACTTGTCACCTTGTTATTAGTTCTGTTTTGTCATTGGATGTTGTATGTTGTTACCTTTTGGTTTGTCTTTATCGCCCTATTGTTTGTGTAATACTTTGTCTGGTAAATAAAACTGCACTTGGGTTCTCACTACATCTTCATCTCATCCTGTCTTCAGCCTGCCTCAGTATTACAGAATACTGGACCCAGGACTAGAAAACATGAGGGCTATAAATAAAAACCAAAAGGTAACAAAATAACAAGACATCCAATGATAAGACAGAAGCATAGATTGCTATCATGTCAGAAAACCTTTCAACTCAAGCTGACATGTGAACCTGAATATAAGATGAACAGAATTAGAATAAGCCCTGTCAAATACATTAAACTCAAAAATAACTATATTTGAATATTTACAATCCTGTTTTGTTTATCTGTTCTATATGCAACATATAGGATTGTAAGTAGGTCTAATCCTCCACCGTGTGGATGGGCCCACACATTGTGCTCTGCCACTGCCTAAAACACATGAAAATGTATAGATGATGACTTTGGCCTAGTCTGCACTTATATAGCACCTTTTTTAACCTAAGCGGTTACCAAAGTGCTTTACACTGTGGTCCATTCACCCATTCACACACACACTCATACACCAATGACGGCAGAGCTGCCATGCAAAGCGCTAGTCTGTCATTGGGAGAAATATGGGGTTCAGTGTCTTGACCAAAGACACTTCGGCATGTTGAGTCATGTGTGCCGGGAATCGAACCACCAACCCTGCAATTAGTGGCCGACCTGCTCTATTTGAATATAAAAAACACTGATTAAATTTGCAATCCATATAGCCTTGTGTTTACGTAAACTAGCATGAACTTAAGCATGTTTTGTAAATATTAAAAGTACTTGCCTATGCAATTGCAAGGCAAGTACTTTTAATATGCAATCATGCAATCATTTAAAACTCCATTCTATTATTATATCTTCTGTTAACAATCACAATGCTACAATGACACTACATTAAAGTTTAGAAGCATTTATTCAGAAAATTAACCATACATGATCAACATACCATCCTGGAGCTGTTAAGGTTGGACACCTTATTCCAAGTAGCAATAAGGACTGTAGATACAGAGATATGAAGCTGAGGGAAATACTGTCTGATATCATCTCTCGCCCGCTCCAGAATACGGCTTTGATATACCGAATGGTAGGAGATGGTTCCATTGACACTATTGTCACGATCTGTCCAAAATGGAGCTATAATATCTCTAGCAGAGTAAGCAGGGAAAGCCTTGGGGACACCTTCATTCAATGGTGCATCAAAAGTCAAATATCCATCATTGTTGACCTACAATAAAGGCATGAACATTTACGGTAGATAAGGCAACATATTTAGCTATGGCTTGTATCCAACGTGTTCTTCAAATGTAATTTATATAATATAATCTCTCACATATATTTTGTGGTATTTGCGTCCAAAGTATATGAATGGATAATCCAAAAGTAGAGCTGGTGAGCTTCTGCTACTTTGACCAGATGGATAGAATAAACCTGAGAAACAAAATTCATTGTTTGTGGCTTGGGATTAGAAATGTTAGATATTGGGTATAAACTCTAACAGAAAGAAAGAAAGAAAGAAAGAAAGAAAGAAAGAAAAGAAAGAAAGAGGAAGGAAGGGAGAAAGAATGAAAGAGGAAGGAAGAATGAATGAATGAAAGAATAAAAGAAAGGAAGAATGGAAAGAAAGAAAAGGAAGGAAGGAAGGAAGGAAGGAAGGAAGGAAGGAAGGAAACTTATTACCATTTTGTTTTGGCAAAGTGTCAACACGAAAAACCCAACGTCCCGTAACATTGACATTTGTGGAGTGGCTGAGGTTAGTGATGTTTGATACGGGAATTGTAAAATAAATGATTGAATCAATAGTGTCATATCCAGCCTATAAAAATAACAAACATGTTTGTTACAGGTTTATTAATAAGAGATAAATAGATGTATATGATAGTAAATATATTTCTATAAGACAAACATTAAAGACATGAACAATCATGAAACAAATTTGGGAATTTTAAAAGCATTCTCACCAGTGCAGCATGTTTAGTTGGTGCAATGTTGCCATAGTTAAATAAAATAAATGACAAACCAGCACCTGATATCAGCACTAATTGAAAAGAGGAATTCTGAAAAACAAATCAAATTCATAAATAGACCTGTAGCTGTTTATTATCTCACAGTCACTTTGACAATAGAAAACAAATAATGTAAAAAATCTAGCAAAAGCCTACCTGTCCTGAAGAATTGGAAAATACCACATTATCACAGGTAGCCACAATGACAGAGTCTGCACTGAAATTTACATGAGGAAAATACTGCTGTATATCCCGTGTAGCTCTCTGTAGTACTCGTGGACCATTGTGTTGTTGGAATGAACAGTCACTGTTTTCAATATCTGCCCATAATGGAGCAATGATGTCTGCATTTGTATATGCAGGAAAACTTTGGGGATTCAACTGAAACAATTGCCACCTAAAAGTAAGAAATCCCTTTTTGTAAACCTAAAGGGGGTGTAAAATAACAGATAAAATGTTAACAGATACTGGTAAGATACTAATAAGAGTCTAATAAGTGATTATTATGAAGTCAAAAAATAACGTTTGCATCCATGAGTGTCCTCACATAAATATAGCTGTATGTGCGCCCAAAGTAAGGAAATGGCTTCTGCAAATATACAGCAGAAAATTCATAACCATATGGACGATTTGAAATTCCTCCACCTCTGAATGGATAGAACAGTCCTAAGAAAATACATGATTATTTTCAGTGTACTTATAAGCTGTAAATGATTTGTAATGTTATACTGTAAAGGCATTATACTCTTTTTTTAAATGGATCATCACTCATTTTGTTATACTTGTTTTAGAGATAACAATATATTAAATTAAATATTTGAAGCAAAGGCCGCTTTATTTAAACTATTACCATTGTTTTCTGATTCATTGTCAATGCGAAATACCCATCTACCCAAAACATTGACGTTGCTTGTGTATGGCAGGTTTGTGATGGGAGAGACAGGGATAGAAAAGTAATCAGTAGAATCAGTGGTGTCATAATATCCAGACTGCCAAAGGAAAAAAAAGCACAAGGGAAAGACAATTATTCCAAACACAAATCACACTGCTACAGTTTTTAAGCTGAGGTGAGAGAATATAATATATTAATATATTTTCCTCACAAATTTACCTTTGCAGGGTAAAGATTACAGGGGGCAATGTGACCATAATGCATAAGTGAAAATGATAAGTTGTTTCCAGACACTAAAGCCACTTGGAATGTTGACTCCTGGAAGATACAATGAATATCAAAAATATTCAGTTTCAATAATATGCAATCAAAAACAAATTCATAAAGTGCATTCTAACTTACTGATCGTCTGTCTCGATAGTACGGTACTTTATCCCATGTAACAATGAATACCCATGAGGCAGAGAAGTTCAAGTTAGGGAAATATTGGTTTATGTCTTTTGAGACCCGTTTCAAGAGATGACCATCTGTTACTTGTCGGTAAGAGATGGTTCCCTTACGTGTAATATCAATGGTTGTCCACAGGGGAGAAATTATGTCTCCGATCGATGCAGGAAAATAATTAGGAAACCACTGGAGATGCAAATCATTGAATGTCATGAATGTGAATATACTGTTTACATAGAGTTGATTATAAATAAGACCGAAGTAGACAAATGGCTTCAGAAGGGGGATCATAACAGATCTTCCATAAAACTGCTGAGGGCTCTTTATATCCTCATCTCCATATGGGTAGAATAATCCTGTAAATATAAAATGTAACCTTATAAAATATATTGTCATATGTAATGAGTAGTTTATTGATATAATAGTTGATAACTGAAGTTTATACTTCAAATGCATTTGGGACATTTGGGTTGTACTCCAAATTAAATTACAGTCACTTTAAGTTCATACTATATACAGTACATTGTTCATTGCTTTTGTAAGGTGGAGACTTTTTACAATTAGAGAGTCTATTTGGATTAGTAGTGGTACTTGGTCTAACAAGACTGTGAGTCACTGCACTGTATTAAACAGTCAAAGAATTACCCTCCTCAGGTCCACCATCAACACGGAACGCCCAGCGTCCCAGCACATTGACATTGCTGGAGTTGAAGAGCATATTTTCCTCATGCACAGGAATTGAAAAAGTATTTGTTGAGTATATTGTGCCATAGCCAGCCTGAGTTAACAAAAATAAACAAAACCATTAGCTTCTGGAGCATTTTTCCTCTGTTCAGTAAAATAAAATATATAATATTAAGTCCCAAAGTTCAGTGATATGGTTCTAATTCCTTCTAACCTGAAAATGTTGGTCTGTTGATGAAATATTTCCATAGTTCATCAAGACAAAAGACAAAGAACCACCAGACACCAAAACAACTTGAAAAGATGAACTCTGTTACAGAAACAGAAAATTATCTTAATTGATAAAATAGACAGAGATCAATATTTTATGATTAACTACAATGCCTTAAAGCTGACGTGTGCATTTTTTAAATATATTTAAATATTTTATCCAATCCCAATTTAATGAAAAGATGAGAAAATAAATAAACATTTTGGCACAGAAATTACACATTTTATCCAGTGGTCAAACAGCTTGAACTAAAAACAATGTGCCCGTACTCCCATTGTATACAATCTACATGCTTTAAGAATAAAATCAAACTTTTC
The DNA here is from genome assembly GCF_025860055.1 of Xyrauchen texanus. NCBI lineage: Eukaryota > Metazoa > Chordata > Actinopteri > Cypriniformes > Catostomidae > Xyrauchen > Xyrauchen texanus. The sequence goes on from NC_068315.1 coordinate 26,453,220, forward strand.
TTTTTCTTTTACCCAAATTATTTGCATTATTAAATTAAATGTTTTTTAATAATAATTTTTGAAAACATTTTGGTTTTGGAATAGCTATGTAGGCCTACCATGGGGAGACCAGACATGGGGAAGAAGAGAGCTTACCGACCACGGGTTTCTGAAGTATGGGACTTTATCCCAAGTGGCAATGAGGAGAAATGAGGCAGTAAAGTTCAGATTGGGGAAATACTGGTTTATGTTGCTTGAGGCTCCTATTAAGAGTCCACCACGGGTGACCTGGCGATAAGAGATGGTTCCATTAACACTGTTGTCCATGTCTGTCCAAAGGGGAGCAATGATGTCTCTGTTGAGTTGTGATAATGAAGAAGAATTGCGTTGGGATAGAGGCCCATCAAATGTCAAGTGTCCATTGTTATTTATCTATAGCAGAAGAAATACAATGCTATATTACAGCTTTTAGAACTTTTAAACGGAAACAAAAATAGAAGAATGAGTGTATAAAAAATGCTCTTACATAAATCTGTTGATAAACACGTCCAAAATATACAAATGAATTTTCCAATGATACCATTGAAGAGCTTCCATCATCTTGAGAGGGATTCACAATGCCTCCATTTCCAAATGGGTAGAAAAGGTCTGGACCTATAATATGTTGAAAACAGCTGATCTACAATATCTATAATGTATTCATGGATGTAGTAAATGTAATGGATCTCTTGTGTCGCTTTCTGTTTTTAGAAGACATATAAATTGTGTTAACTAGTCAAAGCAGCACTTTTAGTCCAAGGCTTTTCAAAATTATTGTGAAGTGAAGACAGAAAATGTTGCCCCCTGAAATAATGCTGCTCCTTGTGCTGCTTTTTTAGGCTGGAAAATACTTTAATATTGAACAAAATTCATAGCAATCAAATTCACATATGATATTAGTAAATAATATCATTTTATTTTAGTTGATTAAACAACTAATGTAGTTTCTTTCAAATAAAAGAAAGAATAAAGCAGAATATTCAATAAATAAACAATCAAATAAATAAATGAGTCCACCAGAATATACAGTATTTGTTGCAAGTTTTGGCTGTAAGTATATACATTTCTTGAAATTCTGGGATTTCTTATTAATCGTTTTGTAACAAGCAAGCATGAGTGAGTGTCCTGCTTTAACTCTTACCTAATATCTCTTCTCCATCACACAGAAACCTGCTGTCCTTATCTTCACCATCAGATGTAAATGTCACAAATCCAATGTCTGTTCCGTTAACATTCTCCAAGATCCAGTTTTGGAACTTAGAAACTCTAGCATAGGCATCAGGTGCAATTCCAGTACCACAAGGAATCCCAAAATTGGTGACACCAGCCAAGATCCATACAGAGCCCTGCTTACATTGTAATGGGCCACCAGAATCTCCCTAAAGAGAGAAATTGAGAAATGAATAAATAAAACGAGAAATCATAATATTATAATATACATCATTATAATAAGTGGTGGTGGTGTAGTGGGCTAATGCACACAACTGTTAATCAGAAGGTCATTGGTTCGATCCCCACAGCCACCACTATTGTGTCCTTGAGCAAGGCACTTAACTCCAGGTTGTTCTGGGGGGGATTGTCCCTGCAATAAGTGCACTGTAAGACGCTTTGGATAAAAGCATCTGCCAAATGCATAAATGTAAATGTAATAATTTGGGAGTTATAAGGGGGACCCCAACCTTCCCCCTTCACAGGGCCCAGGACAATGTTGGAACGTGTGTAAACCAGAATCAGAATTCAAGAATATTGTGGTATAAACTTCTGTAACTTACATAACAGACCCCTTTGCCTGCCTTTCCTCCAGCACAGATCATTGTAGGAGTCACTCTTGGCATATCCCAAAATGGGAAGTCTTGAAACATGCAGTCACACTCCTTGTTCCCCACCACTGTTACCTCTACCTCCTGTAGAGCTGGACGTCCCCAAAAATCTAAGTGTTTATAAAGATAAGTAATCTTTGAGACATTCCGATGAAATAAATGTTTCATTGTGATGATCTTAAGTTACAGGTCACTTTTGAACTTTCAAAAATCTAAATCAGAAAATTGTAAACTGCAGTCATTTCTCAAAGCTAAATTGATGTACTTTTACACTTTGTGATCAATTAATGAAATTGTAACAATGTTACATTTATAGTGAATAAATAGTCACATTAGAAAGACCATTTACTGTTTGTTTCAAAAACTTTGTTGGCAAAGCTCTATAATGGAATCAAGTGAAACCTGCTGGCTCATAAAAATCCCTCACAGAACATGTGAACATGTCAAGGGCAACAAATGTGACCAGAGGAAAAGAGATCCATTTTGAATAGTTGATTCAAAATAATAATACTAATAAAAAAAGATATTAATGTACTGTTACATTAAATGAAACAAAGTACAAGTAAAAATAAATGTATTCTTTTACTTGTATTATGTAAAATGTACTAATATTATGTACAAATATTACATTTTGTTATTTTGTTTGACTCTGTTTCTGCAAGATATTGATTAAACCACTGGAGTCATATGGATTACTTTTATGCTGCCTTATGTGATTTTGGAGCTTCAAAATTTGGTCACCCATTCACTTGCATTGTATGGACCAGAAGATCTGAGAAATGTTTCTAAAAATCTTCATTTGAGTTCAGCAGATGAAAGAAAGTCATACACATCTGGAATGGGATAGGGGTGAGCAAATGATGAGAACATTTTCATTTTTGGGTGAACTATTCCTTTAAATAAGGTAAAATGGGTTTCTTCCCCATCATAGATGTTATCTTCACTTGAATGCCCAAAATGGCATTGTTGGAAACCCTTGACCGGTTTAACAGTGCATTAATGGTATTTCCCCTGAGATCCATGCATTGTGTTTCTTATGATGTAATTCAGTCTGTTTCTTAACTTTCCATTCACACCTAAATTAATTTCATATTTAGTATTTCGCAGTCATTTTTATGACTCATACTGACACCTATGTACACAGCATCATGTGAAAGAAATAACTTTATTATTTAGCTGGTCATGTGATCTCATTATGTTGGACACAATGTAGCAGCCCACCTCCACATAGCAAAACTTATTTTTCAAAAGTACTTTTCATTTCAGAGTAAAAATGTTAAAAAAAGAGGAAAAACTACTTGGAGCAGTTTTAAAAATCTCAAACGTGTCAACTACATATCCTGACTTGACAACACATTACCTGCAGTAATGTAACCCCATCCAGTCGACCAGCAGGTGATGCCACTGTGAAAGACACTGTCATTAGCAGCTAGGCAGATTGGGCTGATGTAATTGGTAAAGGTAACTGGTTCACCCAGTCTCAGCAAGGCAACATCATTGGTGAATTGTGAGGAGTTATAGTCTGGATGGAGAATGATGAATTGGACGCTTCGATTCTCCTCGTATTGATTGGAGACAGAAATGCTCTGGTTCTGTTGGCCCAGATAAACAGTCAAGAAACTGACTGAGGGTCTGAAGAAGAAAATAAAATCTGCTCGGTAAGATGGTTCAGAACATCTTGTGGGAACTGAAACACCAAGTTAATTTTGACATGAAATCATATATTATTTAATATATAAATCTATTTTGTGGTCTTACATGTGGTAAACACAGTGAGCTGCAGTGAGCACCCATTCACTGTTGATGAGGGATCCTCCACAGATATGATAATCATAAATGCGTAGACTGACCTGCCAAGGCCAGTTCCCTACAGGTGCATTCTCACCCCCCACAATACGAGTGTTTAACAGGGCCCCCCCACAGCGTTGTGCTGAAGAGAATGTTGAAGAAAAAAGTTTTCAAAGAACTGAAAGAGTTGATTATGATAAGCAGACCACAATTTAATCTGGATTAACAATTTTGAGACAATTTTGGTTCCTAAATTCATCATTACCTTTAATTTCTTTTTTCATGCCACCTAAAGAGAGAGAGAGAGATTGCTTAAAAGTAAGTAAATCAGCAACATTTGGAACTGAAAATGTAATATATAATACAAATACTGTATATATTGTGTCTAGACAGATTTTGTTCAAAATGACATCACACTCGATCGTATGACAGGGTCTTTGTGACGGAAGAATTTGTGCCAAAATACAAGAGAGTTTAATTGAAGACACTGACTTCAACAACAAAAGTTATAGGAGTCATTTTCTTCTACATTTAAAAGATAATAAGCCTTATTTTGCTATTATAATTATGCATGATCATATGGGTAGTTGCTGGTTATTATTTGGATTAAGCAATGTTTTCTGTCCCTGGAACTCTTAATGGACACTTTTTTTAGGTAGTGTGTTTGTGTTCATTGAGTTGAACAATGTTAAAGATACACTATGTAAGATTTATTTTTATTTTTTATAAAATTACTACATTTCATTAATGAGCAAATACACCAACAATCCGTCATTCCAAACCATGTATTTGCCTTACTCTGATTCTATATATTAAGCCTATAATAATGATTTATATTTTAGAGATGTCGAGACGGATTTGGTAGGAAATTGCATACTTCCATCAGTCATCCGTGCGTGTTTACGTCATGTCCAAAAATAAAGAAAAGAAGGTCTGGAGCTACTACAGCATGTGTATATGTGTGTTGATTGGTGTGGTAGTAGTTTGAAGCTGAAAGCTTGTAGCCACAACAGATGAGCAACATTGATAATGGACAGGGTTGGGAAGGTTACTTTTGAAATGTATTCCACTACAGATTACAGAATACATGCTGTAAAATGTAATATGTAGCTTATTACATTAGATTACTCAAGGTCAGTAACATATTCTAAATACTTTGGATTACTTCTTCAGAACTGGTAGATTTTTTCACTTGCCAGTACAGTAAGACAAAATATGTTAAAAATACATTCTCTGAAAAACATAAATATCTTATGCAGTGTTGTTTCTATAACAAGATCAATCAAATTGATCTTGTTTTAAAGATTTTTAAATATTTTTTACAGGAAAACAATAAAAAAAATTATTATCAAGAATACGATTTATACCCTAATATCAAAGGACTTACTAGAAAAAAAGAAAATATTATCCAATGTGAATTTTCTTGATAAAACAATATGATGGTGCATGGTAACATGCATGTAAAATGGCTAGAAATAGCATTTTAGCTTCTTACGTTAGCCCCTATCATATATTGTCCGCTCGTATGAATGGAACCCATCATGAAAAAGTGTTTCACTGCTGTTTGGATCACATCATTTATATTTATAAATGTTTTCCATCTGAAAGGACTAAATAATGAATGAAACAAAAGACCATAGAATGCAAAGTAATCTCTTCAGTAATCAAAATACTTTTTGAATGTAACTGTATTCTAATTACCAATTATTTAAATTGTAACTGTAGTGGAATAAGTTACTTATATTATGTATTTTAAATATGCAATCCCATTACTTGTATTCCATTACTCCCCAACCCTGTCAATGGATTATTCAAAAAGGCAACTTATCCCTCTTTGTGGAATCATCCGTTTTCAAAATAAAGAAACCTCAAACCGGAAAGAGACTGCAAGCAAAAAGGGAAAGCCACAGAGCCCATAATAATAAAACATGAAACAACATCAGCTTGGATTTTCAGAGGTGATGAAAATTCAAAGATCTGAAAGGATGTAAAACCGATATGTTATTTGACCGATAGGTAGCCAGGTAGCTCTCTTAGCGCGGTAGTGGGGCATTTTATTATGGATTGTGGTACTGCAGTGCTTGATTTCATGTGAGGAAGGATGATGGGAAAAAAAATACTTTATGGTAACAACGCCAATCTCTGTACCAGTTACTACCTTAGTATATTTGCCTACTAGCTTAGTTATAATAGTTTCCACCTTTTGCTTTTATCTGAAATGACTAGCAATCATTCTATGTCGTATGTCTAATGTCAGTGTTGCCTAACTTTTGTAATATTATTTATTTTGAAACAATTGTTTTCAATAAGGCAAAACAACAGAAGATGTGCTACTCACCTGCTAATTAGATATTTTTTGGATATACGTCTTTTACTTCCTTTTGTTATTTATTTAATTTCATTTTTTGAGGGGAGGGGGTGATTCTTGTTGTTGTTAGTGACATCCACTCTGATAAATTGATTACCTGTAAACATGGTTACATGATACTCTTCAAACCATCAGATTCATCCATGCAGAAGAGTAGAGCCAATGCCCAGCTCATGTAATTACCCAAACAAATTTCCTCCACAAGTAACTTACAGTTCTATGCTTCAACCACTAGAATGCCAAATGTTACATAGTGTAGCTTTAAACTTCCATACTGTTATAAATAATCAATAGCGCAGAGAATAAGAATCTGAGCCGCTACTGCTCAACAGTTCCTTAGGAGCTATGTATGTATCAAAGATCCATAAAATGAGGGATTAGCAACACCAACATGTCAGTAGGCACCCCCAGTGATGCACATTCAAAATAAAAAAAATAATAAAAATCACTTTATTGTCACACTACCATGTACACAAGTGCAACAGTAGGTGAAATTCTTGTGTGCAGTTCCGAGCAACATAGCAGTCATAATTACAGTAAACAACATACTTACACAACACAATTTACATATCAAATGTACACAAACTTACACAACACAATAATTATATACAATGTACAGTAAACAATACACACAATATAGAATACTCAATATACAGTTAAGTAAGAGTATATTAAATATCTATATATAAGTAGTTGTATTGAGGAGAATATGTTGACAGTCCAGTGTGAGATTATAGATGAATAAAGTGCAGTGCTAATTATTGATCCTGATAGATCAAGTGTTCAACAGTCTGATTGCTTGGGGGAGGAAGCTGTCATTTAGACTTTAATAAGGAGACTTATTACTCTTATAAGTAATTTGTTATGTATACAGTATCTTGCTATTTTATATATAATTTGTGGTTTCTTTGTATTCAGCTTTTTTTCTTTCTACTTATTTGTCTTCCCTTTTTTCCAATTGTGATACTAAAGTTGCTTTAAATGCTTTGGCATTATTGAAAACGTTAAAATGACATTACAGCTTTTGATTCTGAGGACATTTGATCAAAATTATTATAATAAATATAAATATCCTATAAAAAAAATTAAATATAAAATTATATAAAACATATTATATGATTATATTAATATAAAATAATTTGTATTATTATTATTATTATTATTATTGCCTATAATTGTTCAATGTTTCTTTATGCAGTTGAAGTTCTTATTAAACTCGCTGTATTAACACCCATTTTATACATTGATTTAAATTTGCGTTGAATTCTAACTAGTAATTCTTTGAATATTTATAAGCAGACCTTTTTATACTCATTTCCAGTGGAAAATATTTGGTGGATATTGGCATAGTCAGTTTCTGATTGTCTTTTTCTTTCCTTTTTTTTGTATTGAAAATTTTCACTTTTATTTTTATTGAAAGAAATGTATGCACCCTAGATATATACTTTCACTCAGGATTTGAAATTGTAAAACAAACAATCACTTACCGATAAGAAATATTAGCGCCAGATATTTGAGGTATTCCATTTCTGTGTGTGAAGGCAGTTAAAGTTGCCTCTCTTAGGCAAGCTTAGCAGCTGAGGAGAAAATAAAAGGTAAATATATTAATATTCATTCATAAAAAGTAATTATTCATACAAAGTAATAAATAAACAATGAAAGCCAGGTCCGATTAAAAAAAAGTGCTATTTCTTCTGTACCATAAGAAGTTAAATGAAATATACAAACTCACCTGAATCTCCAGTGGGCTGAGAGATGTGGTAAACACTATGTGACACCACTTATTTATTATATGCAAATGCTAAATGTACTGTAGGTTGACATCATGGAACAGTTGAAAGAACCGGTTTGTTCACCTATATGAAAAACAGTGAATAAACTCTATGAAATAAACAGTGTGGAAAATATTTACATTTAATGCCATTGATCCAGTACAACTCACATTTTATATTGACCATGCAATGCCAAAATTATACAAGTAAACAACGGGACAGTTTTCTAGTAGTTGTTCTATAATAGCAAATGATTTATAACTGAAACGTTTCCTTAAAGGTAACAAACATATTTCTCACTAATAAATGCATTATAAGCCAATATTACCTAACATTAGTATGTTCCCTGTTCTAGAGTAAACATTTGTTGTCTTTTTCAATAAGAAAAGAAGACATTCAATTTTGCAGTTGAAGGAATTCAATGGGGGCAGAAGTGAGAGACATCTTGAATAATTACAGTCAACTTTCAAACGATTTATTAACAAATTAGCTTTTTTAACATTAATAATAATAATATTAAAATGTTTGACTGATGACTCTCAGAATGGGTCTTCTGCTCTCCTCTTTTACACCAAGTATTCCAAACACCCATGACCTCCTATTGCTCTGTCTGCCCCCAGTTTTACTAAAAATGACCACATGAGTACAACAGAATTCCAACTGTTAGGACAAGTATATTTTGGATATTTAATCTTTACTATAAACTGTGACCAGATTTAATTGAAAATATATTACCTTTCTCATCAGTCAAAACAATTTTGTGTCTTTGCCCCAATTTTCAGGTCTCTTCTTCTCCTCATTCTTTTAAGTGCAGAGTTGCGGTCTCTGAAAATGAAAAGCAAGTTTAATCAGTGTTGAAGACCTTCCATGCCTTCCTTTAGCAAACAGAGTATCAGGATCATAACATCTTTCTCAATACTTAATTCACTAACAATGATGTTAGGATATTATCTGTTTGGGTAATACACAAGTTAAAAAATAATACCCTATCTTATAAATAATAATAAAAATGTTTCCTCTCATTACACAAACACAATTATTATTACAGAATCTCAATTAGTTATTATAATATTAAGCAAATCACTAATTTAGTGACTAATTGAATCCTCAGTAAGTAACAAACACAGTTCTATTCTTACCTGTAAATGAAATGCATCCATGTCTGGAGGCTGACATGAGATTTGGAAAAGATTGAGCCACTTCGGATGCTCTTGCTATAAGACTTTTCTTGCTATAAGAAATAAGTAGGCAAATAACATTTAATAACAGTGTTTCCTGCAGAATTACTCACGAGACTGAAGCAACATGTTTGAATCAATGAGTTTTAAATATTCTAACATCTGAATGAAAACTCAAAGAATCAGTCATTGAACATTTCTGAACTGCATGTCTTTATTAACATGCGTTGGTGATATTATTACTATAAGTCATGTCTAGGAGAGTTTAAAAAACCAAAACAAAAAACAAATAGCAACTATTTGGCCAACTATTAGGATCTAATTATAATTCTAATCTAATAGATCTTACAGAATTTAGGCCTAAAACAATGACAATCTAATTTAGGGTGGCATTAAAAAAATAGGGTGGCACTGGCGACATTAAACTGAACTAAATAAAACAAATTACACTGAAAATTCACATAAAATGTAATATAATATTGTATTTAAAATGATTTTTATACATATTATATAATAAATTAAACACAATCAAGCCAATAAATTACTTTTAAATTGTAAATTGAGTGTGTGTGAGAAAGAAAAAGAGTGAGCGAGAGGGAGAGAGAGAAAGAGAGTGAGAGAGAGAGAGAGAGAGAGAGAGAGAGAGAGAGAGAGAGAGAGAGAGAGAGAGAGAGAATTTTCATTGTAGAAGTATTTGAATTTCATTATGTGATGGCATGATGGGCAGTACATGTATTTCCTCAGTAATCCTTCTTGCATCAACCAATTTTTTGTTCGTATTTGCTGGTGGTCTAAAAAATATTCTAGAAAATCACAATTTGAAGCCATGACGCAGAAGTAAGCAAACCGGTTATACGATTTGAAGCGCACTCAAATTTCACAGGTGATCTTCAACCGTGCACTTCCTGTCCAATCAAACGTGACAACCAATCTGTAAGCTCAGGAGGATTTCATCAAGATCAGACGTAACAAGAAACTCTCAGCACAGCCCAAACAATCAAAATGGTGTACTTTTTTCATGGTTGAATTTCAACTGTTTCTTTTATATTGATAGTATTCGTGTCATTAACTAACGCTAGCTTGCTAAGATCGAATCTTTATACCAAAACAGAGTGCAAAAAAAAAAAGGGGAATCACTTGTTTAGATAAATAGACATATTTATTTTAAATATATAGGCATAAACATTTCTGGCCCTGTAGTTTTATTAAGAAAGTTGCTACGTATTTGGTAATATTCTGTCAGCCAGTCATCACAAGATTAGCAGGTGATTAGAACCCAGACGTGAATTAATCTGACTGTACATGATCAAATACTTGAAATATTTATTTGAGTTAAAATGATGCATGTAGAAAGACAGTAGACTGATATAAGAGATGAGAAACCACACATGTGTATCATTCAATCTACATACACATTAGACTGCAGAATGCATAGAGTATTCCATAGAATAAGAATAAGATTTAAGACGTCAAGTCATTTTATTTTGTGTAGCGCATTTCAAAATGTACATTGCCTCAAAGCAGCTTTACAGAAAATAATGAACATTGAATTTCTTCAACTGCTAAATTGAATGTCTTCATTTCTTATTGAAAAAGACAACAAATGTTTACTTTAGAACAGGGAACATGCTAATGAGGTAATATCGGCTTATAATGCATTTATTAGTGAGAAATATGTTTGTTACCCGTAACTAGGGAACATTTCAGTTATAAATAATTTGTTATTATAGAACAACTACTAGAAAACTGCTTTTGTGTAACACCACTGTGATTTTCAATTCATTTAAATGCCTGTGTTGAAATACCAATTCTATATTTATGTCACACTTATAAGCTGCACATTCACACAGTGCAACCTATAAAGTGTGTAATTTGCACAAAACTAGCTATTGGTATCTTTTGTTTTTACATGATAAGTTCATTGTTAGGACAAAAACAAATGTCTTATAATGGCATACAAGTCCATAACTAGTCACTTATAGATGCAGTTATTAGTCATTTTTTACTGTCTAATTTCTGATCCTTCAAATAAAGTGAATTTTTTTTTTTAGTATGGTATTTTAGTGGTATTTTTCAGACAAGTAATAAGATTGCTTAGAACATTGTCTAAAAGTTATTCAACATTAAAAATAAACCAAACATCTCTATCACCACCATTTTTATTTTTGAGAATAGTTGGAGATTATACATGCCATGGGCAAATGTGTTAATACAAATTCATTTGTAAATATTCAACTTCCCATGCAAATTTCCCCCACAAAATGTCTGTGTAAAATTTGAAGGAAGAAATACACTCATCAACACATAAAATCAGATCATCTGAAGCAGGGCTTGAAGTGGAGAAAGGGCCAAACTTTTTTCCTGCATTTTGCTAACCTAACACTTTTACTGTAACTAACATGTTAACATGTTCAATCAAAACTGTTTCTAATATGTTTATGTAAATTATGCATTTAATTACATTAAGATGTATTTGATTAAAATTTTCAAAGTCTGGCCATAAATTCCATCTTCCATTCCATCATTCCATCTGGCTGAAGAACAAATATGACCTCACACCCTCAACTAACAAATACTGAAGGTTTTTATTAACTTTACTTTTTTGAAAATAAAATAAATGCAAATAGTAGAACTGTCTTTTTACACAAAATAAATGCTACCTGAAAAAAGAGCATTTTGTCTGTTTATCCTTTTTTAATATTATTATTATCCTCCCATTCAATGAGAGCAAAATTAGACTTTCATTGTCCTGTACACATTCATTTGCACACAGGAGCCAGATACGAATAAGATAATAATCATTCGAAATGGTGAACAAACTGATTTGACGATGTTTATGATTGTGAATTCTGACACTCATCTGTAAATAGAACCAAACACAATCAGGTTATATGCATGCATATATAAGCAATATCACCCGAGCAAGAGTGCGATATGGCCCTACATCAGCACTGCTGTGATTCGGCCGCAGGCAGGGTGCTGTAGGTAATTACAGCAGTGCAGATATAGGGTCATATGATTGCGAGTGTGATATTGCTTATATACAACAGTTCAATGAACAAGCACATTTTAAAAATTTTTGAAAAACCGAGTACGGTCATAAAAAACACATTTGTGCATGGAACTACTTTCTTTTCTTGTTTTGGTTCAAAACAAATTATGCGTCCAAGCCTCCATTAGTAATTAAAAAGTTCACTTCAGAAATAGTATCACGTCTTGTGCTGTTTCTAACAAGTTATTGGAAAAACAAGGATTGATGGATGTATGTGTGTGTGTGTATGTGAGAGAGAGAGAGAGAGAGAGAGAGAGAGAGAGAGAGAGAGAGAGAGAGAGAGCATGTGCAATCACCTGTTGCCACACCCAATCAGAGATGCTGTCAGCTTTCTCAGTGGAAAATAGACGTCAATGGAAAAAAGGTATTCCTCTCTATTTCACGGTAGCCGGTGCGCGAAAGTCATTCACTCTCTTGCACCGGATTGATGGATGGATGTGTGTGTGTGTATGTGAGAGAGAGAGAGAGAGAGAGAGAGAGAGAGAGAGAGAGCATGTGCAATCACCTGTTGCCACACCCAATCAGAGATGCTGTCAGCTTTCTCAGTGGAAAATAGACGTCAATGGAAAAAAGGTATTCCTCTCTATTTCGCGGTAGCCGGTGCGCGAGAGTCATTCACTATAGAAATAGGGATGTCCTCTGCCATTTTAAACAGTATGTATCCAATGTGGAAACTCTGATAAAAGGTAAGCACTTGAGTTATGTAATAAATCAGTCTGTTGTGTCTCTCAGCATGAGCCTTAATCCTGATGTTGTCTGTTTAAAGCCATTTAAATCTATTTCCGTAGCTTTGATAATGTATTAGTAATACAGCAATCACGGAGCACAGTTCTATGTAAACAATGACTAATGGATTCATTTTACGTCACCAACTGGCTCATATAACACACAAAAATTATCTTTTGCCTTCACCTGCTGGCTAACATATGTAATTTCAAAAATAAAGCCAGTAACTCCTAACAGATACACTTTAGTCTAGAACAGCATGAACGCGGTGTGATACACACAGTGAAGCGTCTGAGTACTGATGGTGCCGCCACCAACAGTCCTCGTCCAATCAGATTCGAGGACCGGAACTAACTGTGGTATACAATATATAGTTTATAGAGAACCATCCATTTCGTTTCCCAATCTTTACAATTTCAGTTGCTCGCCTGGCACATTTTTATCTATGTTGTAACTGTTACATCACAAGGCCTGTTTCTCACATACTGCATCAACGGGGGGTGAGATTGGACCCTTTTGGGACCCTTCTGCATCCCAGAAGGGTTCCAGACACGAAAGAAAGAGGAGAGATTTAGCACTCAGCCTATATTTCTGCTCACAAACGCAGTATATGAAAGGCCCCCTAATGTGTATCAAGGTTCTCTTCTGACAATCCATAGTTGATTGATGTAATGTTGCTTACATTTTTATGAGAAAATAAAACTCACTATATTAGAAAATGTGTTATATTACATTCCTATTATAAGGACGGCTTAAATTTGATTGATTTTGACTCCCTTAATAATACCCTAAAAATCAATTGGCTTAAACACTTCCTCCACAATCAATCTTCTATTTGGAATGTAATCCTACGATATGTCTTCTCTCAATTAGGAGGTATATATTTTCTTTTAATGTGCAACTAAGGAGGGGTGGTAGTGCAGTGGGATAAAGCACATAACTGTTAATCAGAATGTTACCTCATTTCCATCCATTATCTCTTACTGGAGCAACATTTTTGATGATAATAAGTGGACGTATGTTTGGTCACTCCCTCAGAACTTTTTCCTAACAAATAAAGTTAAAGAAATATCTTGTAAAATTATTTACAGATTTTTTTCTTGTCAAGCATTTTTTGCAGAAATTTTAAAGTTACATTGATAGATCCTGCTCTTTTTGTGAAGTTTCTTCTGAAACTGTAAGCCATTGTTTTTGGGAGTGTCCTTTTGCTCAGTCTTCCTGGATTAATGTTAATGCCTTGATTGTCCAAAAAGTATTTTGTGATTTTTCCTTATCGACACATTCTTTTTGGGTTTTATATTAATGACAAGAATCTAATCAAAGCCAGGTTTTGTATAAAACTTATTTTAATTCATTGGAAAGTTTTATATTCATAAATGAACTCTGCTTTAACATCTTCAAACAAGAATTGAAGTTTTATTTAAAAACAATCTTAGTGTCGGTTAATAAGAAAGCCATAAAAACAGCTAGAATTTGTACCATGTTTAATATTATTTCATAATATGTTTTTATTCTTTTTGTGCCCTCCCCCCTTTCATTTTTTCTTTTCTTTTTTTTCTTTTCATTTCTTAGAAAATATTTTTCAATAGGTTAATTATACATTTTTATATAATTTCTCTTGTTGAGTATTCAGACATAAGTTGTTTGCTGTCTGAAAGATTGTTTGTGTTATTGTATTCTCCGTTGCTAAAGTTGCGATAATAAAAAAAAAACCTGTATATACCAGTTTCCTTTTTGCAGGAAATCTTCTTTCCATGACATGTTAGAGTCATTAGTAATTTGCATGCACAGTATGCTCTTTGAACAGTATATATCACAAAACAAGAGGACAGATCGATCAGCAACTGTTTTCCTATAATGCAGTAGAATAAAAATTCCGTTCCGGAGAGCGCGCATGATTAAGCTTAAGAGGTAACAAGGTTCAAAAATAAAGACCTGATTTTGTAATTGGATTTATGTACAGAGAAACGAATAGAACCCCCCACTGGATTCAGGGCTGGGGGGACAAACAGAAATCATTGAGACACTATTATTGTTTCTAAAAAGCATACAAATTTCCGAAGAGATGGCCTTGAAAACTAGATTAAATTCTTTCCTAGATACTGGAATTTCATATCTCGATATAAAATCAGAGTAGTTGAATAAATTATTATCCTTATCAAACAGCTGGTTCACTAACATCACTCCATTACTGAACCA